>NW_008751847.1:763111-780214 GCF_000715545.1 Opisthorchis viverrini
GGTGATCCGGCCGGGTTTCCGTTAGGGAATTTGGCTGGGGTGTATGAAAATTTCTTCATGAAGACATGCTTGACGGCAGCTCGATGTTCAATATTCAGTTTCCTCTGTAAAAAAACATTATCGCAAGCGTCACATTCTGCGTCAGCCAAGGGTGAAATTTGATATTGTGATTTCCGAAAAAGAACCCACTTTCACCTTTTTTGCTCATTGACACTCTAGATCTGTCTTGTCCTCAACAGATTCTCCTGTTCGGCAACGTACTCACCGCGTCAACGCTGCGAAAATCAATTATAGGATTGATGATGAGGATGAAAGTGGAACTAGTGACGATGGTGAGGACAATTTCCACGAAATCGACCACGGTCAGGGGGACAGAAAAATCGAACTCCCTGTGGCTCCTCTCCCATCGCAGCCTGTCTCATCCTCCCAGGGATCTGAGTTAGTTGAGATTTTCTTGAAGCAATATGTGTTGACGTTTTTTTGTTCCAAATTAATGGTGCGTATTCGTATTTCTTAGGTCTTCGATGGTTAGAATTTGTTTGTATTTTTTTGTGGTTTGACTTAGACAGGAGGTTCAGTTTTACAGTACACGGGGAGGTAAGTTAAAGCCGATAACTTAGTAGCTATCACTGGCTGTATATCCTGTTCATAGTGTTGTGATGATTAGCATTCATTGCAATGACTTGGCAGCGAATTATAAAAGCCATTACCAGCAAACTCAGCTGCACTGGTCATTGCCGTCTTCCTGGATGGGGACCCCGAGACGGGCCACATCAATGGTTGGAGACATTGTCAGACATGGTTCAATCGCGCCCTCAATGGCGCACATGCATCCAAGCCATTGCCTTCAATGCATAGCTCCCTTCTCGATCCCCCCACTTTACGCTCCACCTACATGGCTGTATTTACGCACTAATTTATCAGCTGCTTACAATTTACAGCTACCTACCCCACCTCCCCGAACCATCGGTGAATGAAACTGTGGCAAATGCAACCACTGTACGCGGTTATTACAGCTGACAATGACAATGATGATTCATTGCAAGATGCTGGGTGACTCCTCATGAACTTTTCACATGTATTGACCCATTCAAAATAAGTCGTGACCCGGATTTCCTCATCGCGTCACATTTTCTTTCACACGATGTCAACTTTTTCGCACCTCTCGGAACCCTTGATACCACCCGGGGGGGATATGTCAGTAGTCGCAATTCACTCGTACGGTTGAGTTCTTCGGGAGCTCGTTTATCTAACAATCGATTAGAGTACAACTCCATAGCTGCTCCACCAGGGCCTGAGTATGCACAAGGAGTGAGGATGCCAGCGACATTTCTGGTCTAGTCGTTCATCTATCGAAAGTTGTGGTTGCTCTAATGGAAGCGCGGTCGTGGGTAGACCAATAAATTTGCTATCTCCTGTTCACGTGACCACTAACTGTTTGGCTGCAAAAAAACTAACAGTTTTTAGAGTAAGTTCATTTAGTATTCCTATTCTTCGACATTGGCAGCGAATTATAAAAGCCATTACCAGCAAACTCAGCTGCACTGGTCATTGCCGTCTTCCTGGATGGGGACCCCGAGACGGGCCACATCAATGGTTGGAGACATTGTCAGACATGGTTCAATCGCGCCCTCAATGGCGCACATGCATCCAAGCCATTGCCTTCAATGCATAGCTCCCTTCTCGATCCCCCCACTTTACGCTCCACCTACATGGCTGTATTTACGCACTAATTTATCAGCTGCTTACAATTTACAGCTACCTACCCCACCTCCCCGAACCATCGGTGAATGAAACTGTGGCAAATGCAACCACTGTACGCGGTTATTACAGCTGACAATGACAATGATGATTCATTGCAAGATGCTGGGTGACTCCTCATGAACTTTTCACATGTATTGACCCATTCAAAATAAGTCGTGACCCGGATTTCCTCATCGCGTCACATTTTCTTTCACACGATGTCAACTTTTTCGCACCTCTCGGAACCCTTGATACCACCCGGGGGGGATATGTCAGTAGTCGCAATTCACTCGTACGGTTGAGTTCTTCGGGAGCTCGTTTATCTAACAATCGATTAGAGTACAACTCCATAGCTGCTCCACCAGGGCCTGAGTATGCACAAGGAGTGAGGATGCCAGCGACATTTCTGGTCTAGTCGTTCATCTATCGAAAGTTGTGGTTGCTCTAATGGAAGCGCGGTCGTGGGTAGACCAATAAATTTGCTATCTCCTGTTCACGTGACCACTAACTGTTTGGCTGCAAAAAAACTAACAGTTTTTAGAGTAAGTTCATTTAGTATTCCTATTCTTCGACACAACTGGCGTATTATTATTATTATTATTACTAAGTTAGGTGAAATCCACGTCGACAAAATCTATTGCTGTTTGTTTCTAAGAATCGAATGCATCGGAAATGCGCTTGTCAACCTGTCGGAGTTATCAGTCGTTCTTATTTATCCAGCTTAGCTCACCATTTCTAACCGATGGAGTTTGACTTGACTTCTCGAGGCACTTATTAATGACTGCGTAGTACGTAAGGTAACGTTACTCTAGTCCCGACTTCACTACACTTCCGTTGCTTATAAACGATACATTCAGCCCATTGGCTATTTCTGGATGGTCGGTAATAACAGGCTTCGATGGCCTTTTATCACCAATGCCATGGTAGCATTTATAAATTTCATGTGGGTGTTCCTTGTCCAAAAAACAAGGTCCAGGATTTTTTGGCCTCCTCATCCATCAATTCGGATTTGTTTTGCTACTAGCTCAAACTGTGTCTGGCATACATTTGGCTTGTTTCCTGTTTTCGCCATTGTAGAGGTTCGAAGCCTACAGGTCGCGGTGGCGCCACTGCTGGCCGTGGCCGTGGTCGTGGCGCGGTTAAAGTTCGTGCCACCATGCCTGCCGATAGTGGTGGCGGGAAGCAAACCAAACTTGGTTTCTCGAAACCGGCCACAAAGAGGCAGGCATCGAAGAAAAATTTGGATATGTCGGATGACGATGACGCTCCTTCTGCAGGAAGTGACGACGATGTACCCGGTAAGCTACGTGTTTCAGTGGTGGCGGGAAGCAAACCAAACTTGGTTTCTCGAAACCGGCCACAAAGAAACAGGCATCGAAGAAAAATTTGGATATGTCGGATGACGATGACGCTCCTTCTGCAGGAAGTGACGACGATGTACCCGGTAAGCAAACTACGTGTTTCATAGATAGTAGAAGGATGACGACATAAGCCTTCCTGTCGCAATGTCGTGGCTTGGATTTTTAGCAAGACATTTCGGTCCCGTTGTTCTCATGGCAGTCTTTTTATTAGCTGTTGAGGTCTTCAAAGTTGCCAACACGGTTGGATGCGTCCGTTGACAGCACCATTCATGTCGCGCCGTTATATGCCTTCATGGTCAACTGTGCTCATTCATCCGGATTATTTGCACAGGCCCCCAAAGTGAGCTGACCATAAGACCTTGTGGTCACTCAGAGCAATGCGAGCATCACTGAACACATCAGGATTTTTCTGTCTATGGGAGCCGTAAGAGGGATGTGCGGCGCCTAGATTCACCTTGTTTCTTGTTGTACACGTATGCAAGGTGAATCTACACGTATGCGGACGCAGACCACCTGATTGGCGTATTTTTAGTGGTATTCTAGGAGTCAGGTGGAACAGACTCGTGCTACGTCTTCATAGCTGGATAATCCCTTAGCGTCAGTAGAGAGGCATTTAAAATCCAAAAAATGGGACAGTGTGAACAGAATTTTCACACTACCACCAGCCAACTTCCCTAACGGAAACCCGGCCGGATCACCTACTTTGTAACACAAATAATAGACCCTACGCCATTTCCACCGCCATTCAGTTGGTCGTTTTTAAGACAAACACGAAGCTGCACTATTGCACTGACGAAATGGGAACAATATAACTTGGTTTACCGTATCATGTAGCGATGAAACGTGCTTCATTTCTGAGCGATCACCGACCCCCTCACTTGATCGCAATGGACTGGAAAGTGATTGGGCCATATCAACTTTCCAATGACGTGGATAAGCACGATAGATAAGTAACAGTGTTGTTTGTAATCGACAGCCAGACAACGTATCCTCTTTGGTTTCACTTTTCCGTAACGACCCTAACACCGTCCATTAATCATTGACTTTCACGAAATTCTGTGGCCACCTTAGTTTGTTTGCGTAACGAGCTTAGTGGGGTGTTATTGTAACATGTTACTGCAACGCTATATGCGACAAAATTGAATGAAAAGCTTAAGGAAGCTATCCTGGTCGGCTGGTTGAACGAGGCAGGTAATCAAATTTACATCGGTGTATCACTGTAGGTGTTACAACTCGGCTGACCGACATTTAACGATGACGTCACCAGTCAGGCGTTTCCTAGATCCAACAGCCGTGCAATTCCAAACAGCCTTGGACAGACAAGGCTCTTTGGTAGACCATCTTGTCGTGTTCACTTGTAGTGCTTACCGAAAGAGCAATGTTGTTCGCTAAGAGTGCTTTTAAACCCATCC
Source organism: Opisthorchis viverrini (assembly GCF_000715545.1). Lineage (NCBI taxonomy): Eukaryota > Metazoa > Platyhelminthes > Trematoda > Opisthorchiida > Opisthorchiidae > Opisthorchis > Opisthorchis viverrini. The sequence goes on from NW_008751847.1 coordinate 767,628, forward strand.
ATTCTTGGCTGAGGCGGAATGTGACGCTTGCGATAGTTGGTTCTTTTTTTACAAACGGGACTGAATATTGAACATCGAGCTGCCATCATGATGATTTTTCACACACCCCAGACAACGGAGTACGATCAAATTGGGTGCGTTTAGTGATCACATACTGAGTGGATGCATTCAGTTACGCCTCCAACTCCGTCGATGAGTTTACTTTGCATGACTTGAGCCACGCTACAAACTCGTTGGATCTGGTTCTTTGCTCCAGTTACTTGATCCTTCTATCCATGGCCTATTTGATAAATGCTGATATCCCATATCATTAAGAGCTTGTTTTGTTCTCGGCTGCTTCACATGCCCTGAGGATCATCAAAGTCACCGTAAACTCGGAGAATCGGTGATCCTCTCTAATCTTTTTGTGACCTGCATCTTCCAGCCCCTGCCCCTCGGGAACCGCGCATGAATGCACGTCGGGCTGCGACTGAGAAGGCCCGTTACGTCTTCGACCTAGAAAGCAGTGAGGAAAGCGACAACCCCGATCTTGATGGAGGCGCTAGCAGTGATGAGGAGGTTAGTCGCAAACGGCCGATGAAAGGTGGCAAACGGGTCCACAAGAGCGACGATGATGATTTTGTTCCTGACTCGTTTGACAAGAAGTACGTTCACCTGGTTGATCCTTGTTCTGATGAGTTCATGTCGTGTCGTGTTGCAGCAATTAAAATTTTTTCCGGCAGTATTAGAGGCAGATCTCTGAATGTTCCTGGTCTGATCCTCAGGCTAGTTTGGAGCATGATGTTCGTATCATTTACTTTTTTGCGGATGCATTCGCGCCCCTGCTCGAGCGCATAGCAGCAGCTTTTGCTTGCTCCACAGTGAGACTTAGTCGAACAAATGTACGAATAGGTTACGTTTATAATACATTTAATAATTGCTATCATGATAAGGCGGAAGATAGATGGGATTTCGGGAACTGCGTCTACCTGGTGACAGAAAAATGGGATCGGTCTTTAGTTGACTGTCGGCAATTTTCGACCAATTCTGCCGTTCTTCTCACACTTTGGCAACAAAGTTGCGTTTATCGCAAACGAAATAAACGTGGATCCTAGATTACTCTCCATATGGAGGCGGAAATGATGCGACTTGTTCATACATGATTTCGAAACAAAGTTAGTTCAAGGTTTGAAGCAACCTGTATGCTAGTCGAGAACGAGGCTCCTTTCAACTACTTTCACTTTCTGTCAACGGTACTGTGGGAAAGACACTTAAAAGTTGTAGAAAACCAGCTGATCGAACCAACTGATACTCTTTCCTCAGTGTTTCTGTAAAGCCCGATAAAGCCGCTGCATAGGAGTCTTTTTTGATCTAATCATGGCAGACCAGTACGGATCCTACCGACCTTGTCTCTTTTCTTGGCACATCGAAACAAGTTAGCCATCATGCACGAGTTGGGTCACCCACGATGTGAGAGTTGTTCATGCTGTAACCTCTTAAGTACACTTCTAAAACAGCGGTTGCAAGTTGAAACTTCAGAGAAATCACTTTAAATTTTTTGTGGATCTTCAAGCAAGTACATTCGACCTCCTAGAAGTTGTAGCGATATACATGCGTTCAGCTGTAGCATCCTTCCGGTGCCTAGCTGCCATGCCACCCGAAGGGAGCACGAGGGCTGGGATACTGCCAGGTTGCCCAAGCCTAGACAGGGGAAGTCGAGTGGCGGAGGTCGGATTCGAACCACGGACCTTCCGGTTAGTGAATTCGCGCTCTAACCACTTCGGACATCTCGCCTTTGACTATCAGTTGCTACCAGTCTAGTGGTGTGACAACAAGAAACGGTCTGTTCTGCTGGATCTACCTTTGTTCTCTTTGCCTTTATATGAAGGCCTCTATGCCTTGAGATCGACGTGTTTAACATTCGGTAATATATCTTCTCCTTGTAGACGCACAAAGAAGAACACACAATTCGACAGTGACTCGGATTTTTGAATTCTCCTGATTGTTCCTCATTACTCATTTATGTTCATCACACGGTAGGATGTGCTCCGTGTCATGTAAATTAATCATATCAGTCCTGTTCTATCTCTCATCTTTTCTGTCAACTCTTGTACACATTTCGCGTCAGACTCCCTACGTTTGTCAGTTGCATGTTACTCATTGTTATGCCCCATGCAGGCTGACTAATATACATGCTACAGTTGATCTGCATTTTCATCTTACTACGAAACAGAATACCGGTGGTGTAGTGAAGGAAATTCTGTCGAACCCTATTCTTTGTACTTCTCATCTCCATGACTAGCCATAATCCTGCTTAAGTGAGTTTCCCTAAACTTCTGAGTGATTTATACATGTCGAACCAAGGTCACTGGAAGCTTGATAATCCATAAAATCATTAGCGGAAGGCTACAGCTGGCGCGACTTTTCTTGCAGTTTCACATACTTCTCTATTGCGCTAAGACTGAAAGCTCCGTGTGTTCTGCATTACCCTTGGTGGTAACTTTGCACGTCCGTATTCGGTATCAACCCTAAACAACTCGAAATAAATTTTCGATCCGCGTTAGCCGGTCTACCTAGCTGTCTAATGTTCACACGCTGAAGCAAACAGGATAAGCGGCTCTTGCTCGTCACTGGATTTCCTCATTGGTATGTGTTGTTTGTCAGGAACAAGATTCCAGGACGCAAGTATTATAACCGATTTGACTTCCCCTCTCCCCTCCGCGCTTCCGTCCACACTCCGGAGGTGTCTCAACTTGATTAGCTAGATGTTGGTAGTCGATTCTGTTTGCTTGGTAACATCTGTGAAGGAATCTCGCCCACTGTTGTGTCTGATTATGCCCTAATAACGTAATTCTAAATCTGTCCACCGCCTAAGTGTTCAGATATTATGGTGACGAACGATCTACATGGGTTCGAATAAATGAGTTATGCTCGTACTGTGTAGTACGAGCACTCATGAAGCATCAAAGACTTTTCCTAGGGCCGAATTCAATTCCACGTGTTGTCAAAAGGCCATTCTCGAACTGCAAGAATGGTTTGATGTTGTATGGTGAGTCTATTGTTTACGCACGAAATAAGCCTGCCAGACGACGCATTAATGAGAAGACAGAGAACTCTGGACACGACTGTATTGACAGGACAAAAATACAAGGCTTCTGCGTAAATATAAAGGATGACTAAATGGCCAAATATGGCTGTTCAATTGTTCGTTCTCTCCAGTCAGTGGCGACGCCCCTGACGTGAACAACTTCGCACCCACTCCGCTGGTCGCGTGCTACCAAGCCGTGTTTGGTAAGCTCCGCCAACGCACCTGCTATCCGGAGCGTGTGGGACCGATGACCATGGGGACGCGTCGTTCTCTGCACATGTATTTTTTCATGCCTGGACGCGTCCCAACAGTTGACCACACTCCATCTGCCCTCACTAACTGCAGGCCCTTGGTGACCAGCCGTGCCCCGATTTTGAACGCCACGCTCTTTACCACCGTTAGACCTTCGGCTTGTCCAGACTTCGTTTTTTCCTACTAAATTGAGTGGAGTAGTAGCCTTACGCAATCGGCGTAAAGCTAACAAATATTGCCTGCTCCTGTGGACTTGCTCAACGGCGTGGTGAGCCATTAAGGTATCTACTTACGAATACGCTTAAACCTTAAACTCCTAATCAACTGCTACATGTTGATTTGGTTGGATAAAGTCAAGAGTATCAGACGAACACAACACCGGTGCTCATAAAGATATCATCGTACTGCCTGAGATATATTTGAAACCTGAATTTCAGTCTTCAGGTTTCAACTGGTGTTGGGCTAAATTGACCACTCAACACACCACAAGCTTGTCTATGTGTTTGTCCCGTCAGCTGGAATTTACTGTGCATACTAAAGTAAGGTGTTTCTTCGTGCAAATGGTAGCTCTCATCTCGGTATGGGCGTGCGTCTCTTGTATCAGTTGATTAATTACCAAGTAATCCGCATGGCGCAGTTCTGTGACTGCACGATACTGACCTGCGTTCAGACAGCAGTTTATAGGCAACATAAGACGATCATCCCTTGACTACCGTTCCACTTCATCACTGACGTGGATATTTTTACAGTGCACACAAATGGTCGATACAGCTACTCATCTGGTGATATTCTTGCACATTGCCCCAAAGCTGGTGTGGCAAGCATACTGAGCCTACTATGTTTTGCAAAGTAGCCAAGATTTGTTTCAGAGGGGTTTGATTGAAAGCCAAGAATTTGCTTAAAAATTTCAACCTCCCAACCGACTTAGGCCGCCTTGAGCAGTCGCGTGGGCCAGTGTTCATGGCAGTCCAACAAGTAATTGAGACAACAGTTAGATGTGCGAAGTTCAAACCTCGGCACCGCCATTGGATATGCACCGCTGATGAACTCTAATTAGAGCGAAACTCGAGTGAACTCACCAGAATGATTGCGCCAGAACAGGGGGCCATTGTTCAAACAAGAGCCTTGTGAGTATGTATCCTGGAAAATCCAGCAAATATCAACACCTGAAACAATAAGTAACTGAAACAAAAGTCTGATGGAGCTTTCATAGGTCGTAATGACTGGTAGACCTTGCATTTCCATATAGAGGTAATCACACTGAGTGTAAGATTGAGTAACCTTGTGTGTGGACTTCAAAACAAGCGTAGGTCAATATCTATTAGGAGCTATTTGAGACTGATTACCAAACAGGCAGAGGAGGACCAGTCTGAAACTCATAACAGCTTCAGTAATGCAGAATGACTGGTGGGGGCCACTGATTCATTCCAAAGCGTTGAACAGTACGGATGGCTGAGACGGGTGTTTCAATCAAGCTGTGGATGACAGTAACTAATCCACAGAAATCGTGAATTAGAGGTTAGAACATCCGGCTACCTTCCATGGTTGGAACATCGGTTAATATAGGATTTGTATGCAGTGAATGTCTTTCCACCTATCACGTCGTACTCACCAATCCTAACGTCATACAGAGGGTTACACATTCAGCCTAGAATGTGCCTCCACGAAAGTACGTCGAATCGATTGGGTGATTGCCATAATGTGAAGAAGTCCCCAGTGTTTCAGCTGCAGGTTGGCTCATATATATATATAATGTCAAAACTCTGAGGTCACTTACGTGTTCTCCCGTATCTTCTGAATGGAACTGGACAGTTTTCGGTCAGCAGGTATCATCATGAGATCCAGAATTAAAAGGAACCAACCTCCAGAAAACTGACATGAAAATGGGGAAATTGGACAGTTGGCCCGGAATACTAACAAGTTTGCAATTGTCTTCTGATGACACCATTGGAATTCCTCGACGAATTTCCGCCCTACATGTGTACACCTGCTATGCTAATTTATCCCATCAGTTCTCAATCCATCTGATTTGAGGATCGTAAACTGCAGATGCTAGAAGTTTCACAAAACGGAGCAACAGTGAGCCTATTGGTGAGATAACCTCTGTCTTACTGAATTACCGATCGTCTGCATGTGGTCGACCGTGCGGCAACTAACTTTCAGTACCTGTATGAACGCATCGGACAATTGACGGCTAATTTGTTCAGCTCACAGGCGCAGAAGAAGTTGTGACCCAACTGAAACCGGTTTCTTTACAAGCGCTGTCTGTCGCACCTTGTCGTGTCGGGTTCATCTGTGTGGATTTTCCTCCAGATGTGACTCCGGGAAATTCGGTTCACTACGGGCTACAATGAACCCAAAGTTGTTTGAGCTGTACACACACCCCATCTCCTCTTGCTCCATAAGTGCTCAAGGTTTTCGGATCCCTAGAATACACAGCATCACTGCACTGATATCAAGTGGACTCCCGTAGAGTCTATTTGCTCCAGCGTAAACTTGAGGTCATTTCAGTTCCCAGATTGAGCAGAACACACCAATGATCATCGGTTTCCGAGACTAAGGGCGCATCCGTCGACACTCACGGCCACATGTAGCCAGAAAGATAGACAGCCGCCTTTGGGGATACTAGGATGGCTACATCTTGAGGCGCAATCAAACACAATGGACAGACAATGTCCACCAAAACGTTTGAAGGACGCTTCCACAGGCGCTGTCAAGCGATTCGAATAGAGACAGATGCCGTGAGTATCAGGTCAGGAAGACGCGTTTCTGTTCACTGGCTCAAAACGGTTCGACTACCGACTACTTGATCCATGAAGTGTGCAACCAGAGGAGGGTGTAGCAAGCCATTTCCGGATCGTGGGTCTGAGCTTCAGATTTAAAAAAAATCATATCAGTGTTAGTCGAATCCAACGAATCGGCTATAGCTATCCGTCCGGCTTAAGATCATGGTTGAAGGACCAATTGTGGAAGTAATGCATTTGTGGCCGCAGAAGGACGCATTGATACCGCGATGAAGCGACTCAGACTGGCTTTCATTCCTCATGCATCGGTCCGCAAAATGTTTAGATTCGTTGGGATGGGGCGGAGGGAAGAACGTATACTTATGGGGGAATAATAGAGCACTTTGCTGTCACCATTGTTTTTTTCCGGGTCTGCCATACCTGTTGAGTTAGATGACCTGGATGATGGTTCCGCGCGGTCATCGATGGAGCGTGAGGTTTTGTCGAAGATTCATAGCGGTATGTAGACTGGGGGTAATGTTGTGGTGCCAAAATCTTGATGATAGAATGTCAGTGGTCCCCATCTCTGGTGGTTGGCTGCCTTCACAACAAGGCAGTAGCATGACCACCACAGCCTAACTTTTGATGAATTAGTCCTCATGCATGTTTCAGTCCCCAAATTGAAGGAGAGAGAAACAGTGTTAGTCATACCTTCACACCCTGATGGATATGTCCTATCACATATATCACACAATATGGCTAAAAGGCCTCCTGAAATGCACGGACCGTCACACTATGGTGAGAAACCGTAGGTTCCAGTCTGGTCCCGGTGGATAACGGGTGTTGCTTTTGCGGATCGCCTTGAATGGAATTTTCTGATGCATAAATGTTAACAAAAAGAGTCAACTCGGATGATCCAGTCAGAAGTTCGATAAAGTCGCTAAATTTAGATTGACACGTTTAGATATGACATGTTTAGATATGACGTGTTCCGGGTACGTAAATTTGCCGTGATTTTTTGAAACATCCCTACTGAAAATTATCGAGTAGTTTGCACGTAGTAGAGTTCATGAGGTGGTGGGGGTTTCCTCCCCAGAACACATCAGGAAAGATCACAATAGTTGAGTATACCTCTGGTTAGTATTACATGACTTGCGTATCTAGAGACCTCCTTCGTTGCTGAATGTGAACAGATTGGTAGTTCGAGATTACACATAATAGAAGTTTTGTGAAAGCAGCCGATGAGGTGCAGCTGTCATCTTCAACCCAGAACTCTTAACAAGACTGCATTTCCCTGAAACAATGCGTTTACACACTATCTCCCGGGTCATATCAACAGTCACGTCAAGTAGGTATCCGGGATGTTTAGCATACAGCGGAGCATGTCAAATTTTGGCGATCCCCTTAGTGTGTTAGTTGTATTCTCATAGAGATAACATGAGAATCGAGAGGGGGGCTGTAAGACCAACATTATGTAGCGCATAAGCGGTATGTTATCACTGGATTAAAATTTACGCGCAGTTGGAGGAGTGGGCTCACTTTGGTTGTTGGTCTGTTCGCCGAGCTTGGCAGCTGGATTGCAAACGTTTCATCACCAATCGAGTTGACATCGTCAGTGCAGTGTTGAGTGCACTAACGATGTCACCTCGATTGGTGATGAAACGTTTGCAATCCAGCTGCCAAGCTCGGCGAACAGACCAACAACCAAACAGCTCACCCGAACTACCCACATTCTACAACATTGCTAGTGGGCTTACTGTTGCAACGTTTATTTAAAGACAGTAGTTTTTTTTATTACCGTCTAACATTACTACCTTACATGACCCTATGTGAACTTCCTGTTGACCGTTGACGCAATATATGTCTCAGTATTTATTGTCCAAGAGATAGAATTTTATCACGAAGCCAAAAAAGCACAACACTGGTACAGGATAAAATTGGTAACTAGAGCTTATATGTTTACAGGAAGAGCGTGCGAATAAGATCGGTAAAACAGATTTTTGCATACGGTGCCAGAACTTATTCAGAATAGCATGAACTATTCTGTCTATCTTCTGACTAAGTCGTTGTTTGCTGGTTTCCAAGGCTTCATATAAAGAATGTCGAGTCACAATCCAGCCAGGTTTCTATCAACCATATGTTCTACTTGAAACCAAATTGCACGAAATTAGTGAATATACACTCATTTGCAAACTAGTTTGGTTTTTCGAGAGACTCACCTGGTGGTGGGCTGTCGACGGATTTTCAGCAACCTTATGAGTAGTACATTACAAATATATGCATGTCTCGTGATATCTCGAATATCGTAGCGACTGAAACATGAGGCGGCCTGGTGCAGCACATTCAATTGCCTGGAAACATCCCAAAAGAGAGATTCAGCTGGGTTCCAGTTTGCTGGATATTGTTCGACAGTCTTTCTTTGAGCTAATCAAGTGGACTTTATATCTGGATTCCGGTCAATTTTCTTTCCTAACGCAACATCATAAGGCAAACAAGTAGTGAAATACACTCATTTGTAAACTAATTTGGTTTCAACGGGATATTCATTTGAAACTAAAATCTCGCCAGCTGGAACACGAGTTGGTCTTTGTGCAGCGCGTTAGGTCGATGATTCATTTGAATCTCTCGTTGGCACCAAACTATTTTGCAAAAGTTTGTGACGCTGCTATATGGTTGTAATTGGAAAAAGGACTGAGCTAGAAAGTATTCCGATTTCGGCTACAATTCAGCATAATTTATGAATCGCGCAAGGGAACTGAACAATCAGCGACCAGTTTCGAAGTCCTCTTACATCAGCAGATATGAAAATTCTCAATTCTAACAAATAAACGTGGTCACTTTAGTAAGAATGAAGTGGGAAAAATATACTGCGGCTTCTGAAGATACTTTAGCTGTCTGTTGTGGTTCTATTAGTCCGTCAGTGATTGAATTTCGCAGAAAGATCAGTAGGCTTTGATTTACCGTAAAATTTAAGAAGTGGATCGCATTGTTGCAGCAATATGACACACTTATTATTCTTGGTTTTATAGGGCAACACTAGTTCCTGAGGAAGCCGTTCCTATATTTGTTGGGTTTTGGAGATTTTAGTCTACTGAGAATCTTCCTGTGTTTTTTGAGTTATTAATACAACCTGTTTTGTTCTCTCATATCCTCCGGCTAGCGCAATAAGGTTATAACCAGAGGCAGCTCGTCGCTATGCCACCTAGGGATTAGGATAGAACAATGTATTCCGTTGGCTTATTTTCCCAACGCAGAGGGCGATTCAAAGCTCTCTTTAGTACCGATTGCTTGGATTCGGACTTTCTTCACTCGTTCGCTTCCACAAACCGGAAGTGTGTTGATTTCTGTGCTTCGCGTCTGCCGATCGTACAACGACGTTTCCCGAACTGCCGACACCATGACATCCAATGACGGCTAGCTCAGAAGCTGAGCTTCCCTCGGTAAGTCGGGCGTACTTCAAAAGGCACTCAGACAAGTCAAGCCCGTTTGTCGCAGGTCATGATTTGATTACTCATCACAGGGGAAGGTTTGGAAAAGAGAATCACCCTGTCGTTACACTTCCTTTCGCGGTTTTTCAAATGAGCTTGGCTAGCGCAAACGAGGCTGGGGCCCATTGGCCGCACAATGCTCTTAGTTGCAACATCTTTCTGCAAGTGGAATGAAAGTTTTTGCGCCCAATGTGTCCATACGTAAAACCATTCTAATCCGGAGTTCAAATCCCGGCACGGCCATTGGATATGCATGGCTGATGAGCTCTAATAAGAGCGAAACTCGAGTCTTGTGCTTCCCTTTGGTGTGGACTCACCGGAATAATTGCGCCAGAACAGGAACACGACCGTTCAAACGAGTGTTGTGACTATGAACAAAATACCTATCCCGAAAAACCCCAAAAATTGCATTCTAATCTACGTTCACATTTTCGCAGCTCACCAAATTTCATTGACCACTCAAGTAATCATACCTCTGGCGGAAAAAGTCTGGTGGAATACTTTTCTAGCATTGCTGAGACCCCGAGATGCCTAGGCGGGATTCAGAAGTTTGGACTCGTACTCCAACTCAATTACCTGTCCCTTTTAGTCCATCAGGGACACGAGGTAGCTTTAGAAAATTCAGTTTTCATTGTGCGAATACTGAGAGCCAAAGAGGCCGGTTCCATAACGGTGGATTTTTGGTCAAATAGCGTTCAAGCAATCGTTGGCAGAATCACTCATCCTCTGTAGGCTTCAAAGCTTTGATAACCAACCTTGTATCACTCCATGGGGACCCGCAGGACACGGTTTCGTGAGACACGGACAAACCCTCACGCCAGCTAAGGTGAACTTTATAGCGAATGTTCAAAACAAGGTGGGACACAATCACGTGGACGGGGCTCGTTAGCCGCACAACCTTTGCGAGTGGAATAAAACTTTTTACACCAAAATGTTGCATTTCGTTGCGTATGTGTTCGGACCGAAACCACCCTAATCTACGTCCATATTTTCGCAGCTCAGCACATTTCATTGACCACTCAAGTAATCATACCTCTGGCGGAAAAAGTCTGGTGGAATACTTTTCTAGCATTGCTGAGACCCCGAGATGCCTAGGCGGGATTCAGAAGTTTGGACTCGTACTCCAACTCAATTACCTGTCCCTTTTAGTCCATCAGGGACACGAGGTAGCTTTAGAAAATTCAGTTTTCATTGTGCGAATACTGAGAGCCAAAGAGGCCGGTTCCATAACGGTGGATTTTTGGTCAAATAGCGTTCAAGCAATCGTTGGCAGAATCACTCATCCTCTGTAGGCTTCAAAGCTTTGATAACCAACCTTGTATCACTCCATGGGGACCCGCAGGACACGGTTTCGTGAGACACGGACAAACCCTCACGCCAGCTAAGGTGAACTTTATAGCGAATGTTCAAAACAAGGTGGGACACAATCACGTGGACGGGGCTCGTTAGCCGCACAACCTTTGCGAGTGGAATAAAACTTTTTACACCAAAATGTTGCATTTCGTTGCGTATGTGTTCGGACCGAAACCACCCTAATCTACGTCCATATTTTCGCAGCTCAGCACATTTCATTGACCACTCAAGTAATCATACCTCGTGCGGAAAAATTCTGATGGAATACTTTCCTAGCATCGTCCCGGGATGCCTAAATGGGGCACAAAAGTTTGGACTGGTACTCTGAACTCAATTGCCTGTCTATTTTAGTCCATCAGGGACACGTCATAGCTTTAGAAAATCCAATTTCATTGAGCAAATATTGAGCGCCCATATGAAGCAAATTTCAGGATGCAAAAAGTTACCAAGGTTTAATTGACGAATCACGTCGCGAGAACAGCTCGCGTACTTTAGTGTCAACCAAGATATCAGGAAATATCAGGAGCAAAAAACAACAAGATCATTTCGGACCTTTAGGTTCACCGCGTTTTGTTACGATCGCTGTTCATAATAAGTAGAAAAGTAATATCTCGCGTATCAGGTAACTGCAGGTCGTAAAAAACACCCGCGATCCAAAGCGCACTGATTATTGTCTGGTGAGATGAGGGTGCCTTCATGCCGTGTCCGAACGTGATTTTCTGGTGAGTGGAAGTAGGCGAATACGCATGGCGAAAGTGGTCGAAACGGTTTGACCGTACGGACAACATCAGATTGATATATAAAGCAAACAATAGACATTACGGCACCCGTATTCTAAGAGGCTAGCTTCTTACAGCTGTGCTAACAAAAACTTTGGGGAAATTGGTCTGTACTCCGTGAATTGGCGCCTCAGAGGATGGTGCAACATCGCTACCTCCTGTGGTGCAAAACAGTTCCAGTAAAGGACAAGCTCACCAGTCTCGTCCTGTGTTTGCTCCTAGCAGGCGTAGGCCTGGCTTCGGACAATGGGTAAGTCGGTCGTTCTGCTGGTTCCAGTTTTTTTTTGCACAACATACAACAGACAAGCCACTCACATCACTCAAACATGTTCACCGTTTCAGACGTGATGATTCAAATGCTTCCAGTGTACGCTGGTGGAGTGGTGGTTACATGCTCTCCTCGTCTGCCAGGCATCCTGGCACGGCTAAGAATATACTGTGCTAGTGAGCTCTAATACGAGCGAAGCCCCTTACCCCCCTTTGATGTGGACTCAACAGAACAACTGCCTCAGGACAGAGGGACGACTGCCCAAAAGAGAGTAATGCGAACGTGAAAATAAAGAAGGGTGCTTTAATCTTGTGAAAAGGGTTTTGCAAATTGGTTTATACACAACTGGCATAGACCAGGGGCCGTAGTTCTAACAGTAAAGTGTATAGCATCTGACGAGTTTCTCAGAATCTATTCGGTTGTTCTCGACTTTTTAATATTCGTCCAGTTTACATGGTATGCTAAGAAAGTAATAGCTTGTCATGCACTACTTATAAGGTTGCTGAACACTCCCCGACCTGCTCAGCAACTTCTGAGTAGTGCACTGCAAATATATATATATATACATATATATATATATATATATATATATGTATCGTGGTATCTCGAATATCGTACCGACTGAAACATGAGGCGGTCTGGTGCAGCACATTCAGT
>NW_008751847.1:783369-795928 GCF_000715545.1 Opisthorchis viverrini
ACCAACGCCACAAACGAGAGATTCAGCTGGGTTCCAGGCGAGTTTCTCACAAAACCAAAATTGTTTGCAAATGAGTGTACTTCGCTAATTCCATGCAAGTTTGTTTCAAGTTGACGGAAACTCGGAGAGTGCACCTAGCTGATGAGCCTCAAGATGGGTGAAACCGGTCGTGGGCTGTCGAAGAATTTTCAACACTACGTAGGTGCATGTATCGTGGTATCTCGAATATCGTACCGACTGAAACATGAGGCGGTCTGGTGCAGCACATTCAGTTGCCTGGAGACATCAAAACCGAGAGATTCAGCTGGGTTCCAGGTGAGTCTCTCGCAAAACCAAATTTGTTTGCAGATGAGTGTATTTCGCTAATACCTTGTTGTGGTCGTTCTAATTCAATTAAGAAATCTTTGAAGAGGGGATCGTACATTATTTCTAGGAAGTATAATACCAAAGTGAAATGAGAATTTAACAAGCACTTTGTGGTACACAACACTCACAGGATTTCGACAGCTCACGACTGGTTTCATCTTTCTTGGGGCTCATCGGGTAGGTGCAATTCCAAATTTCTGCCAACCTTATCTATCAAAACTGGATGCAGTTTGTGAAATACATTCATCTGTACAGTAGCTTGGTTCTGACGAAGACTTAATTTCATCTTTCTTGGGGCTCATCGGGTAGGTGCAACTCCAAATTTCTGCCAACCTTATCTATCAAAACTGGATGCAGTTTGTGAAATACATTCATCTGTACAGTAGCTTGGTTCTGACAGAAGACTTAAATGAATCACAACTGGATTTTCTTCATTATCCTGTAGGTAGCCGATAACCTTACTACTTCTCGGATCGTTAGATACCTAAAAAAACAGAATTCAATGGAATTCGCACGCCCTGATCCCATGTCTGAAGTCGCAGAAGCCCCTGGCGCACATCTACATATCGAATAAGAGGTGCTTTTAACTTATATGGACAGGAAGTTATTTTATCAGACATTTGTTCTACACAAGAAATTCAGTTCTTACATTCCAAAGCTGCAATACTTTCTTGAATATCTTAAGTTAGGTTTCTTCACTTAATGAACTCCCATTTCCTACGAATCTATTCATACACAGTGGGCTTGCGTCACTTTTGGGACTTGCCGTCGTGCCGACGGTCACCGCACACACACGGTCCCCGACGGTCCCCTGCGACATACTGTTTACTCCGAGCTACATGTGAGGCCACCTGAACTCTCTTTACTTGCGGTAAACCTCAGGGAATGGGAACTGGCGGTGAACAGGACAAACCGATCTAAAGCCGCCGCTGACAGTCAGGCCAAATGGGGACAAGTGAACAGTGTATGTAAAGGGTAGTCCGGTGACTCGCACCGCTCATGAGACTCACTCAAGGTTCACACATGTTTCCGGCTAGATTGAGCCCTTACTTAGCTTGATCTATAGAACGACGATCACAGAGAGTCAGTTCTAGTACAACATCCCGAGATGCCGAGAGTGATGAATGGATCGTTTACAGATAAAAACGCACAGGAGTAAAATACAGCGAAATATAGTTCAAAACGGGACAATACGATGTAATATATTCCACAGGGAATGAATGAGATAGCGTCGAAGCGAAACACAGAGCTCCTCCACGCAACCGACAAACCTCTAGTAGAAGTAGTACTTCTCAAGCCGAAAAACAGGGCTATCTACAAGCCTTTAGTCACGTGAATCTACGTGTGCTCATACAGAGTTTTAATAGTGATCTAGAGAGGCTACTCCCATCTCTTTTATGACACCGAATAGATCCATCTGTCACAGCGTTTGTACCATATGGCTAGTTCAGCTCCAGTGCGATGAAATTATCAATTTTGAGGACAAAAACATGGATCAAGAAGTATTTTCGGTTGCCCAGTCTTGTTCGAGTTACAGAAACTTACAAAACTTACAAAAAGTGAAGTGGTTTCCAAATTACAAGCGCAGCACAATTGCTATGGAGAATCTTCATCAACAATCGCATTTACTTGGAATTATGATAAACGAGATGGCTGATTTTTGTGCGCCTATGGATTGGAACGAAGGAGCATGAATCCAAAGTAATCCACGGCGAATCGGTTTCTACGGTACCACGTAATTATTTACAATCGAGATTATAGATTGAGGTTCGGCTCCGTAACTTTTGGATAGATTGCAAAACAAACTATCACAAGCTTCATATGGGTTTTGAAAGTTACAGCAGTTTGACCTGACCACAAGAATCTAAAAGATGACATCAGCGTTCACGTATTACCCAGATTTTTCTGTGTGCCTTCCTACCATCAGAAGTAGCAACACTTTAAAATAACGGCCGGATTTCTAGTTCAAAGACCAAACTTCACGATATCACGTTTTTTGTTATCATCTGTATTAATTTTTTCAGGAGAATGGAGATGAAGATATACGAAATATTTCATTTCTAGAAGGTAACCGTATATTTGTTTTTTAGGCTATGCAAACCAGAGAAGAGTGAAGTGATTTGCTCAGCATCGGGTGACAGATGGATCAAACGCCGAGAACAGTTTATTTTCATCAATGGGACCGGGTGCAAAGCTCGACAAACGATATCGGAGGAAATTATCGGTAAGACGTTTTCTCCGGTAAAATCAGATTTAATATTGCTGGCAGTATGCCCACAAACCCGATAGTCAGTCCACTTAAGATGTGAATGGAGAGTGGTCCAGATAGTTCGGTGGTTAGGGCGTCAATTACTGACTGGAAGGCGCGTGATTCGAACCTAACCCTGGTATCTCGACTTTTCTTGTCTAGGTTTGGGCAACCTGACAGTATCTCAGCCCTCGAGCCTCCTTCATGTGGCATGGCAGCTAGGCACCGAAAAGGTGTCACGGCTGAATAGCTCATTGATTGAACAATTGTTGTAAGGTGTACGAAAGATGTAAGCGACTGTAAATGTGCTGAGTAAACTCTTTGTGAAAACAAGTTTGGAGTGAGCTTTTTCGTTTCAGTGCAATTATCTGTTGAGCTTGGTTGCAGAGCATTTTTGGAAAAAGTGCTGTGGGTACTACACAGTCTAATCAGCCATGGTCTTGCCACCCTATTTATTAGTAACTGGGGCACCCATTCTGCTCAGTCGGAGTGCGATTTTAAAGTTAGTATGCGAAATTGCTGGTCGGACGGACTGGTCAGCAGCGCATGTGGACACGAGGAGCTGGACGCAAAATACAAACATCATTTTCAAATGATCTCGCACCCTATCAGTTGCCTGGCTACACAAACTGCGATTTTTACTGAACATGTTCATTTCAGCAAATCATGTCGGAAGGGGCGCTCAGTATTCGCACAATGGAATTGAATTTTCGAAAGTCATAACGTGCCCCTAATGACTAAAGCTGTCGAGCAATTGGGTTGAGAGCACCAGTCCAAACTTTTAGGCCCTGTTCAGGCACCCGAGGGACTCAGCGATGCTGGCAAATTATCCAACAGGATTTTCAGCCAGAGGTGTGGTTGCTTCGGTGATCACTGAAATTTGGTGAGATGCAAAAATATGAACGTAAATTACAACGGCTTTTTGTTTGAGCACATACGCAGGTGGGTGGACCGTCACGCTGTGGTTGCTGCCCTCACCGAGAAGCGAGTTAAAGGATTTTATTCTTGTATTCAGTGGGCCTGGAAAACGTGTCAAAGCCTATTTCTGCTACGATGCAGTCCTTTGGAATCCATCTTACAGTACTCAGCATAGACGGAGGGACTGTACCAGCACCGTTTCATCAAACGCAACGGATTCCTAGTGGGTCAGCAAATGCACCGAAGTTTGTAGCAACTGATCAGGAATGTTTCCAACTTGTCACAGTGCTGAAGCTGATAATCAACAAGCAATGGTTTGGAGTTTTCAAAATTGATACTTGTGAAGCGGAATCGGTTGATCCCGGAAAAAATCAACTCAATACCAGTGTAGCGGTGTATACTACTGATGAAGCATGTGAGTCGTGTCTGGTCTGGTGTCCAAGCTCCGCTACCACATCTGACGGAAATTTAAGATTGCTACGGAAATCATGAAACTGCTTTGCAGTGCTCGTTTAGGATTGTCTAATATTCAGAGAACATTCAGTAACGTTCAAGAGGACGTTTGAGAATGTCTACTTTTCACAAGCTCTGTGCAGATGGGATGTTTACTTTCGTGTCTAAGGGCTTGTCAACGCTTAGCTCATGTTTGCTAGTAGACACCGCAACTTAGGGTGTTCTTCGTTTCCCCAGTAGTCGAACGCTTATCAGATATCGGTACACGTAAAATTTTGTGTCTATCGTGCGTACTATTGGGACTGATGGGTGTTTGGTGTTGGGGTCAATAGTATGAGTTTTGACCTGAGCACAAGACGATACAAGCCTGGTACATCCATCTGGTGAGTATCAATCGAATCATAAAATGCAAGAAGCAATTCTAGAAACACTACAAACGAGAGATTCAGCTGGGTTCAAGGTAAGTCCCTCGTGAAACCAAATTTGCTTCAAATGAGTGTATTTCGCTAATTTCGTGCGATTTGGTTCGAAGTAGAACACAGGGTTGACGGAAACTCGGGGACTGCTCCTACCTGATGAATCCCAAGAAGGGTGAAACCGGTCGTGGGTTGTCGAAGAACTTTCAGCAACTTTATGAGTAGTGCGTTATGACTATGCATGTATCGCGATATCTCCAATATCGTAGCAACTAAACCGTGACACAGTTTAGTGCATTCAGTTGCCTTGGAACGTCACAAACGAGAGATTCAGCTGGTTTCCAGCTAAGTCTCTCGTAAGACCAAATTTGTTTTCAAATGAGTGTATTTCGCTATAAACACTTCTTGTTATTCACTAGGTATCAGTTTTATTCCTAGTAAGTTTCATGGTACGTGCCACTGGTGGGTATGATTCGGGCTCGCAGGTTTCCACTGCTGAGCGGCTGGAATGTGGTTGTGTGTTTGAGGAACCCATTTCTACTGTGAACCAGTTGAATCGGGCGCCGATACTGTCGTTAGGTTAATAGTAACTCTATTTCAATACACTATTATCTGACTGGCAAGTCGGGCGGCGCATTTCAAAGGGCTGAGGTATGGGGCACCAATCATTTCCAGTGGTCCCATAAACAAACTAACCTTTTTACAGGATCCGGATGTTTCTTTCTGAACTTAGAAATACTCGGGGGAGGTCACCAAGTGCAGTGCTAAGTAGCTCAGCACTCAAAAGATGCGTCGAAATTAATACCTTCACTAAGTACGCCTA
The DNA here is from genome assembly GCF_000715545.1 of Opisthorchis viverrini. Taxonomy (NCBI): domain Eukaryota; kingdom Metazoa; phylum Platyhelminthes; class Trematoda; order Opisthorchiida; family Opisthorchiidae; genus Opisthorchis; species Opisthorchis viverrini. Next base: position 788,594 of record NW_008751847.1, read on the forward strand.
AATTTTGTGTCCATCAGTTCGATTTCTGATCAATGGTGTTGAAAATAACTTGGCTTACTGTGTCTGAATCGCGTGGTCAGCTTCCAGTTATTAACGAATATCCTGGTTGTGGAGGCAGCAAAAAACCCTTTTGTCAGTGCTTAAATTATGAGACAGTGAAAAATAAAATCATACAGCTGTAGCACCATTTCGGCACAATAGCCGCCATGCGACCCGAAAGAAACACTAGAACTGGGATACTGCCAAGTTACCCAAGCCTAGACAGGAGCAGTCGAGATGCCGGGGCTGAACTCGAATCCCGGACCTTCCTGTCAGTAAGTCAGCCTCTCAACCTCTCATCTCTCTCGAGTTCAGTGGGACTATCGCATCCGAGGAAATCGGTCGTTCGGCGCCAGTTCACCTGCATCGACACCGCAGAAATGTGAGCTGCCACTTCTGTTGACAATGTAGTGTGCCGTCCAATAGTCAGCATTAGTTAAAAAAAATGATACTAGATGGGATCACATTCTAAAAGTGGAGTTATTGCATGCTGAGAGGCCATGAAGGAATCTACGACTGCTTCAAAGGGCGGTTTCAACTCCTGGAACCACAGCTTCCGGTCATGCACCGTTGGAGAGTCATATGGCTGCCTTGTAGTTAGACGGGCTATAGAGACACCTGCAATCACGTCAAATGATATGGTGTTGAACGTATCCACAACTAATGACCTCTGAGGTAGGAGGTCTGTGTAGCATATGGCATTTTTGGTTACTTTCGGAGGAGATAACACGTTTTTCTAGATAGGGATCCTCAGCATTCAGGAACAGACTAACTTTATCTGCAGAACAAAATCTGCACCAAACCCTCGAAATCTCTCTGTCCAATTGTCAAGTTCATGATACTAGGAAGTTAGTGGTAGGTGTGTGGTGAATATAATGCCGAGGAAAAGGAGCAAACAGATTGGCAAAATCTGATATAATGAGAAAATGAAGGAAATTATTTAGGGGTCATGGAAATTTACGCGGACTACTCCAAAAACTCAGTCTGCGACTTGTTGTTCTATCAGATGGAGTGTATTTGAGCTAGTTTAGTTCTATTTTGAATTCACTGTTTTTATCAACCGTGGGTGGACATTTCACAGAGTTGGATATATCCCAGAATTCGATGGAAACCCAAGTCTAGGGCATTCAGACTGGAAGAATACACTAGTCTTGTGGGCTGCAACAGTGCCCCATTGGGCAGTCATCCAGGAAAATCAAATTTGTGTGTGCGTCTGAAAAAGGAGTAGATTCCACAACTGCGTAATCATAGAAGGTTCTCTAACAAAGAACTCATTGGGATGAAGGAAACTACTCACAGGGTTGCTGAAAACTCTTCGACAGCCCACGACCTGTTTCGCCCTTCTTGGGGCTCATCAGGTAGGCACAGTTTCCACCATCCTTATGTTCTACTTGAATATCGTGCCAACTGAAAAATGAGGCCGCTTGTGCGCAGCACATTCAGTTTTAGAATATCATAAACGGGAGATTCAGTTGAGTCTCTCGTGGAAACCAAATTGATTTGCAAATGAGTGTATTTCTCGAGAACTCATTGGGATGTTTTCCTGACTAACTTTTATTGTCCTCAACTGGAGGGGCTGACAAAGGCATCTAACGAGTCCACACCGAACAGTAACTCTTGGCAAGGAGTTGCTTTGGAACGCATATTTATCGTACACCAATAGTTGAAGAAAATTTCACGGGTTGGTTCAACTGTGAAAAATCTTCTATTCTATTGTTTTCACACATATAACCTCCTAGTATTTTGTACCATTTCTAGTTTGCCCTCAAACACTCGCGTCAGGAATCAATGAACCGTGCAGACGAGGACGCCAGCTGGTGGAAATGATTCGATTCGTGCCAAAGAAATGTGTTTGCGTCCCAGTGAAGTATTCTCAAGAGATTTCATGTCGTACGTGTTTGCTAGCTTACGTAGATTTGTTCGTTCATTTTCAAGATCATAGTTTGTTTCGACAGTGAATACTTACCATACTTATTTCATAACGGTACAAGCCAGCTCGGTAGTTAACCATTAATGATTAGTTTATTATGTACGGACGACGAACTTATGGCCTCTAATGATGGTCACGTGAACGCAGGTTTATCCGAAGAGGCGTCATTATGTTGTTGTAGGTGACTGCAGGACATGCGCTCGAGTTCTGCACGTCCTTCTACTGTTTTGGAGGAATTATTCTGGTGACTCTGAACCACAGAGAAGAAGGATTGGACTTCAGATTCGCCTTTGGCAGTGGTGTATATCTTTGGTCCTGGACACCTGAGATGTGTGGTTGCCGAAACTCGACCGCCTGAGTTATTGCGTCTGCACAAGCGAGTGATAGGATTGGTCTGCGCAGGGGCTCGAAAGACGACGCAGTAAATGTCCTGGCTGTGTAGATCAACTGACTCGCTGGTCAGTGTTCCCCAGTCATGGATGCTTGAAACCTGCTAGGCAGTTTTGGCTTTGCTGTTGATGGTCAATGACGTCGGTTGTTGCAGAGCTCCAATGAGAGCTAAGCTCACCTCCTCCAGTCTGCGTAGACTCACCAGAATTGTGGCTCTAGGACAAGTGGAGAATCGATCAAATGACAGCGATTTTAATTCAATATCATTACTTCATGTGGTATTTTGTCGCTTCTGACGAATGATGAATTAGTTTGGATGCAAAACACGTAACGCCATATAGTTTAGCCACCCTGTCTTTAATGTACTTTATCAATACTTCACCCATTTTTAGTGAAATTGGCAAGGACCAGATTCGGTTTCCTTTTTCAAGCCTCACGAGAAAACTTCTTTGAAAAACTTCTTATGTTGGCTTTTTATGTTGATTTCTTAGTACATATGAAGTAACAGCCAAGGAAAGATGCGGTGTATCTCGCAAGTACAGGCCGATAAGTAGCACCTTATGCTGTGTGTCTGGATCTGGCCGCTTTTTCTTCTCTCTCCAGCTTGTCGTTCTAGCCGGCTGTCCAATGAGGATTGTCGTAGCAATAACGGCGTTCGTGTGATCACCTACGAAAGACGTGCTGGCGACGAATGTGAGAGGCGACATGTGCGAATGAACAATGAAACGTGTACACAAGGAAACTTAAGATTTGCAGTTGAGGAACATCACAACGACAGCACATCTGGTCACCTTACGCGGGCACGGCGATCTGTTGGAACTGGTGAGAGTCTGTAGCATTAATTTATTGCTTAAATTCTGTCTTTGTTTGTTCCATTGGACTTGTTGGAAATAATTTGATTCAGTACAGTCAGTTTGAGTTTGCAAAATCTCGTTTATATTTGTACCATATCACCTTGTCTGCTAATGAGAGGGAACTTTTAATAAGCCATCAGAACGTAAGACTCCCAGCTTGCTGCGACTCGATGGATGAGAAATTAGCAAACTCTACACAAAAAGCACTGCAACCCTGTCAAATACGATATGTGGGTAGCACCAGTAACTGATAGCCAATCAAGGGACATCTTAATCGAAGGTGACTGTAACTGGTCCTCGGATGGATGTTTCCAACCGGATAGTCAAAGTAACCGGGTGCAGAAGGACCTGAATGACCGATCTCTGACCGTCGGCACAGTACGCATCCCCGAAGCTGTCTTCCTCTTCCCTCGCAAACACGGACTTGGGCAGTTTTGTATTGGTCTATCGGGGGTAGCCGAGGGTTATTACGTAACGGCTAACAAGGAAACCCACTACTGAGGTTCTCAATAAGGAAATTTGAGGCACGAGTAGGTTTGACGATTCCGATTAGCAAAACGAAGGATTAGGTTCGAAAATCCACTGTTCGATCTAGAAAATAACTGAGTAAAATCATAGAACAGACCTCGGTTGTCGACGCACTTGGCGTCGTCAAGTGCACAGGTCACTGCCACATACAGCACGGTGTAGAGCTCCTCACTCCAGATAAGGGCGAGCGGAATTTCGGTTCGCTAGTGTGGGTTGTGGTCGCTCCTTCCAACACAAGTCTCGTGATTCTAATTGGTGGTGCGACCACTCGAGAATCACGACTGAACCAACAACGGGACACGAACACGCATGAGTATGTGGGTCAGGTGCGCACATCCACATACGACGCACACGCCAGAATACCAGTGTCGAACGGAGCGACCTTGGCGGCAAGTGAGTGGTGGTTACGGTTGAGCTAAAAAACAAGTGGAGATCAAAATCACATGGACGAAGTAAGCAGACGAATGATGGAGTTATCATGATGTTAACTTGGATTAAGTGCTCACCATATTAGTAATATGACTACATCCCCAAGATGAAATGCACTACAAGTGGTTCCAAAATACCTGGGAACATGAACTTGCTTACGTTAACTGCATTTCCCCAGTAACGGCCATTGAACATGGAAAAGCCCAGCACCGAAGTCTGCGGCTAGGCAATGTGGTGTTCAGGTCGTTCCGCGGAGGTGCTACTCCATTCCAAGTCCAGCAATGAGTACGGTGATGCTGACATGGCTCAAAGAAGGTTAGTGGCCCATTGGGGTGGAGAGGCAGAAATGACAGCACCTTCCTGGATAGACCTTGGAGTCGGGTTGTTTGTGAATGCAGCCCAAAGTGGGTGGTAAACTCCATCCAAGGCTAAATAGTTGTATGAGTCCGGCAGCGAACTGTGAAGGAGAGTTGGGATTACTTCGAAGAGAGAGTAAAAAGTGCTTGAAACCGCAGCGCTTCTGACATGCGGATTGATCATCAGAAGTGAGTATAGGGGGCGAAAGACTAACCCAACTATCAGTAGTATACACTGTTACACCAATGATTTTCAACTTAGTCAGTATGGGGGTGTCTGTTCAGATAAACGGAGCTCACGACTCGCCGACTGATGCCCACGGTTCTGTATGCGAATCTAAGTAAAACATGATGGGGTACTATCATAAAGTACACTTGATCTTAGCACTGGACTGAGGTTTGATTATAGAGAATGGAGTAAAACCATAAAGTTCCCCCGTTTACGGAATCCTGACACTGTGAGTCAATCGCGTGTTAGTTCGAGTATCGCATGGTACGAATTCCTACTCATTTCTTTTCAGAAATTGCTTTTTTCCCTAACTAACTGACTGAGATACAGAGTTTACCTTCAAAGGGCCTGCACAATTTTAAAAAAATCTTTTTGTGTAGTTTGTAAATCTTGATTGACTCTAGTTAAAAACGATGCGTTAGTTCATATGGGATACAACTTTCTATGATGAGCACAGCTACGTCTGTTGCCGTTTTGTCCGAGTCTTTTTGTTTCCGGAGGGAGAGTCCTCGCCAACTTTATTGCCTATGACTAGTTTCCAAACTCATCACTGCGTGTATTGCAGCTGTCGAAGTTTGCGCCAAAAACCAAGTATTCGTTGTCAACAGAAACCCATGCCCTGATACGTGTGAACGAGTTTTGTTTGGCAAGCCGAATGTCTGCCACCATGCCCAAGCAGGACCGGGCTGTGAATGTCGTCAAGGCTACGTGCTAGATGGGATAATCTGCGTGCCACCAAGTCAATGTGGATGCCTGAATGCCAGTAAGTGTTCATCTTCTCTTATGCATATCTTGGATAGTAACCGCATTACCTGAATCCTAAGATCTAGTGCTTCTCAACTCGTGTTTGCAGGGGACTTCCATTCTTTAGGGAACTCTCACTCAAGTTAAAGTGGACTCATAATAATGGAAAGTACTCACAAGGTTGCTGAAAACTCTTCGACAGCCCCCGACCGGTTTGGTCCTTCTTAAGGCTCATCAGGTAGGCGCAGTCCCCGAGTTTCCGTCAACTTTATGTTCTATTTAGACTCATAATAGATGAAATGCGTAGTGGAATCTTCGGTCTACCCTGAAAACCCTCTATATCCTTGAGATAAGTGACAGTTAGAATGACTGACAAATTCGTCAGCAATTATTGTAGGAAAAAACCTCCAAACTTCAGTGTTGGAAACAACTGTCTCAGTGATGATTTGAATCTAAAATTGATCGATAAAATACCCTTCAGTCCAACTTAGAGCACCGAAGAACTTTCGTCAGTCTGCAGCAGGAGCAGTGTGATGGAGGATTTTTTATGCCTCATTTGTTACTCTGACATCAGGGTGGATGGCTTCAATGAATTCAAGTAATTGTGTTTACCCTCACATTTTCGAGGGATTTCACAGACACTGAGACGAATTCGTGTGATTTTGTGGCCACCAATGACGAAAAGAATAGATGGGCAAACCACAATTACATCTTTATTACTCTTTGACTTTTATTTGTTCGTGTTATGACTTGGTCTCAATCAAGCACGCGTGGATGCGAACTCAAATATCTCGCGAACTCAGCGAATATACACTCATTTGCAAACTAACTGGCTTTTTCGAAAGACTCACCTGGAACCCAGCTGAATCTCTCATTTGTGATGTTTCCAAGCAACTGAATGCGCTGCACCAGGCCGCCTCATGTTTCAGTCGCTACGATATTCGAGATATCGCGATACATGTATACATTCGTAATGTACTACTCATAAGGTTGCTGAAAATCCGTCAACAGCCCACGACCGGTTTAGCCCTTTTTGGGGCTCACCAGGTAGGCCTGGAAACATCACAAACGAGAGATTCAGCTGGGTTCAAGGTGAGTCTCTCGAAAAACCAAATTAATTTGCAAATGAGTGTATATTCGCTAATTTCGTGCAATTTGGTTTCAAGTAGAACATAAGGTTGACGGAAACTCGGGGACTGCGCCTACCTGATGAATCCCAAGAAAGGCGAAACCGGTCGTGGGCTGTCGACGGATCCTCAGCAACCTTATGAGTAGTACATCTCGCGAACTCATTCACCATCCCGCTGGTGAGTCAAATTCGATAATTGGCACGCCTTGGTGACCAACTATCCACTACAGATGTCGTACGTTCCCCTTTTCAAGAACTTATTTGGTTCTATGCATTCTGTGGGTTAGATTTTTGGGTGAATTCACACACCTGGGATTTTCTATGGAAAATGGACAGAGATGGCTCAAATTACGTAACCACAGCTTCCATAGCTCTCTCCTTGCGTTAACCATACTCATAATATTACCGAGTCACTGCTCATTTGTTGAGTGCCGTCCGTATAACAGAGTGAATTAGTGGTGGGCTCACTGGAGAGAGGCTAACTCAGCGTCTTCTTCTTTCTAAACCGCAGTTTGTGTTGATCGAGCGCCGGCTGAAAAATGTCATCAATGGCGGGCTGAGGGTCGTTGTGAGAAGGACCAAGTTGCTATGTCCAAGGTCTGTCGAGCCACTTGTCACAATTGCCAACAACCCTGTGAAGACATGATAGCAACGGTCCAGTGCGAACAGCTCAAACAAGAGGGGAAATGTCAAGACGTTTCTATCGG
>NW_008751847.1:795968-822253 GCF_000715545.1 Opisthorchis viverrini
TTTCAAGTGTCTCTGTCATTGGTTTTTTTCTTCAAATCTGGTTGCTAAAGATGGTTGTCATGCATTCGTGTACATGTAGAAGGGACGAAAAGGTAACAATAAATTGGTTGTCTGTGGTCAAGCGTATGGTCTAACAAACGAACAGGTAAGTTAATCAGGTGGCGCAAGTAGTCAGTTAGGCCTGAACCAAAGTGAAGGCGCAATACCGCTTCCAACAGCTGTTTGAGGAGTGGTTGAAAGTATACTCCAGAGTCCCGTGGATATTTGTTTCAGTATCCAGCTGAGTGTATCAGCTGTAGTCAGTTGTGCAACAGCCTGGGTCCCATACTTTCAGTGGGGACACTGCTCTCGGAGCTTCCGCACGATTCTTTCGCTCGCTTTGTTCAGTCTAGCTTTCAAGTAGGGGTAAACTAGAACCAAGAGGAAACATTTACATCATCCTTTATTGTATGGTATATTCGCAACGTGTCTTACGTTGGTCTACGAGAGATGGAATTATCATTTTATTGGTATTCCTGCCACTATTATTTTCAGGATGCCCACCATGCCGGATTGACAAGGGAGAGTGCAATCCAGAAACAAGAAACATCGAAATAACACAGACATGCTTTCGGTTGCAAAGAGATGGGCAGTGTAAACCACTGGTCACCAAACAGTTCCAACCATGCGGAGGTATGTGTTTTCTACTTAAAGCGGGGGAAACCTCGTCTTGAATTTCTAAGTTGACCATATTTGGGTATTAGTCGTAGTTTTTAAAGCCGTTAACCAGGTTTGACTGAAGGTGGAAATGGTTGCAAACTCTGGAGACGTGATCAAGCTCACCCAGTGAAATTTTTATGTCGGGAGAGCGAGAACAAGCAATGTCCGGGTTCTGCTCCCCTTTCGGATGAGTATCTAAGTTTGTAAGAAATTCTCTAGTATGTTATATATAAATGAGGCTCCCTGTACGGAAGTCAGCCGTCCCTACTAACGGAACACCACATCATTTGGACGGATGTGTCACGTGCAGGACACGGGCCAAACGAAGGCATGCCCTGATTGGTCAGAATGCCAGCCAATCCGAGTCAAGCACCCTTGACTCGACGCTTCTCGCCCCCTCACGGAGATTCCGGCACGACCTTGTGGAACACTCTGTGACTACCTCATAAATACAGTTGTAATAATTTTCTTTTGTCTCCATAATGGGTTGTGTAGAGCTACCGTGCCTTTTGATATACCATAGTGGGCGGATCAGGAAGCCAAGGGACCGATACAGAGTTGCACTCCCGTTCATACGAGACACAACAAATGGCATGGATATGAAAATTGGACCCCCGCCGTTTTTTCAGAGGCATGTTCACTAAGGGCTTCTTATGCCTCTTGTATTAACCGACTGCTATCATTTTCAGCAGAGGTTTCGTTCTACAATTGAAAAAAATCTGTGCTGAAAAACCGAGAAGCACTGTACAGCTGTTTCATCCTAATTGGGAATCATCGGTAGCGCGCATCTCACGAAACTCAGAGAGTTTCGATCCCGCAGCCTTCCGGTGGTTGAAAACTTGACCCTTAAGCCACCACCGACAGCAGTGTGGTTAGCGCTCACTTATACAGGACATAGAGCTTGAGTGACGTGAGGGAGTAACTATAAGTCATTTTACTTTAAAAAACACACCAGAGAACCACCTGTTCAGCCCTCTCCCGACAGCAGACAACCTAAACGTCTTTAAGCCTTGTCCTGTTTAGTTTGCCATCGCCGCGGGTATAATCCATCATGTGATACGGCAGACGGGAGGTTGAATTTTTAGTAGTGACCATCTCACGAGTTTTCAGAGTGAATAGAACGTGTAACTTTTCGGCTGGGGGTTTTCCTACCTAGTTTATCAACAGTGCGACTTACTCATACAGGTCACGTCACATGATCTTCAGGTGACTGCTTCTCAGGTAAGAGCCTAGTACAGATTGCATGAATTTCTCCGTTCTGAACAGATTACCTAAAAATCGGTTGTCTTGGAGTTTCGCTTGCGTTTGCCGAAAAACCGCGGATCACTTTAGGCCAGGAATATTTTGTGCTCAGACGTATCCCATACTCATACAGTTCATAGCTTTGTCATCTGCAAATTCATAGATTAATTTCGCGATGATTTCTTTGTTTTCTTTCCTATTTCAGAATGTCCCATGGGATTGGTTCGCGAACCGGGGCCGTGTAACTATTGTCAGCGTCAGCGCCAGGTCGTTCTGCGCACTTTCTTCCGCGAAGATGGTGGATTGTTCCGATGCACTGTAGTGAAACATGTCAAACTTGAACCATGTGGTGCGTGTCCAATGATTGTGTGAACAACTAATACTGAGAGTGACATTCTTTAAGCCTAGTGTGACTAATCAACAGACAAAAACGTTGTCGAAGAGGGGTAATGCAGTTGGATAGCGTCGAAACGCTTAGGTTTGTGATTGTGCAACATAAGTCCCCACTCCAGCAACAGAAAAAGACTCACATACACGGAACATAACGGCTTGCTTACGGACGAGCGAGTGCAAAAATTAAAAGGAATATCGCACCGGTATTTAAGGCGCATTTTTGACCTTGATTCAGGCTGTCCTATGGGCGTTGGGCGAACACTCATCATTGTCAGTCATTGGTTCTATGACATGCTGGAACACAAATCATTGTTGGCTTGCCTGAACACTCATCATTGTCGGTCGTTGCTGAAATGGCTGACTGTTTGAGTAGGCTTTTCTGTCCCCCAAACGATATCAATAAAAACGTCGTACAAATCTGGCGCGTCAGATAAAACCACAAATTGATTAGTGGATATTGAAGTGTTCTTAAACCCTTTAAAACCGCATAAAAATGGTGAATCGTATCTACTGGAGAACGAAGAAACATTAAAATGAAGAGCAGCGAGACAGTACTCAGAAAGCTCGAGTTATTTGTCTAACTCATAATCAAATATTCCTCAGTGCCAAGATTGGGATAACGCAAAGCTGATGGTCAACAAAAGGCACGAGGAAAAGGTTTCTCTAGGTAGGAAATGTGAACAGTAGTATGGCAGATTTCAAATGATTATACGGCAGATTGACAGATTTCGTGTTAAGGTTGCCGAAACCGGTACACGATGAGTGCTGCAAGTTGGTTGTTGGAGTTTGCTAGATTGCGTCTCGAATACCACGGCCAACAACTCGCAAAAGTTGATCAATACCAAAGTATTAGTAGGAAGAAAATAAAATTTTCGATACCCACGGATGTGGAGGGGTATTCACGTGGTTGTGACCCACTCGGGTGGGGTGGAGGAACAACCCTCACTGTCTAACATGACATTAGACACATAACGGAGGACTAAACTGACGATGGTACGGGTTCGCGTAAGTTTGAGAACACATGGGGACACAAATTAGCAAAATCATGAGGAACTGTGACTACCAATTAGGGTAAGTCATGGGTTTTGGGTCCTCTATTCGGTTCCGGACCCACAGAAGAATCTGATCTTTCCTTCTGACATTGTGAGACCCACCGGTTCTGCCTACGTGTCGTTTTTTATTGATAAGTCTGGCTGATACGAAATGCGTGCATTTTCGGTGCCCTCAGCATGTTGTTTAAATTATCGAGGGGATAAAATGATACAAGAACTCGTAGTGGGTGCCTCATTCTAGAGATGAATTGGACACTGAAGTGGCTATTGTGAGTCTTGAGGGAAGCATTCCTGTCAAATACTTTGTAACTACACGGACTATAGGGGTAACTCAGAGGCATTCCACGGGGTTACACTAGCATACTAGAAATCACTAAATTCCAGTGAGCATTCATAGATATTGGCCGAAAAAAAGAAGGATGTTGTGTCACCCAGATGTGTTTGAAGCACGGATCAAATCCGCACTCTCTGTTTATTCTCTCATTATTTTCTTTACCGGAAGCATGCCAACCGGTGAACCTTATCAAGAGCACCTGTGTGAAAGACGAACTGTTGATTAGGAAGCTTCTCACAAGAAAACAAACAGGTTGTTTCCAATGTTCACTTCGAAAGGTTCAGCTTCCCAATCGCCTTATCGGTGAGTTTTGATTTGAAACAGTTTTTAACTTTTGGGTGCTTTTTTGCCTTGGTCAAACGCTGTTAGTTAGCCACCTTGGCGTTCACCCATAAAGATTTAAGGTATATCAAATATATTTAGATGAACAGGTCGACAAGTGTGCATTCAGTGTGCAATTACAAGGCACTCGGCTGCTGTTATGAACCAGAAAGTCAATGAGAGAGGATAAGTTAGGCTAACGTCCACTCCTGACGTCTCTTCCAATGTTGGGACTGACAAAACGAGCGCAGTGAGGCTGTCAAGCGGCTCGGCGTCACTATACCTTATAGGAGAACACGGTGACCAATCAGAGAACAGGACGCACAACGTATCTGTAGCAAGCGTGGGCGGCATGTCAGTCACGAAGCGCAGGGCAGAAAACCAATCGAATCCACCTTCTAAGCGTGCGGCCCAAGATCAAGCCGGTTCAGCAAACCCAAAACTCAAGTTTTGGCGAGAAAGCACACAGTACACGACTCGGTCGCGTGGACATTTTTGTTGTTGAAAAAAGCCCTCGTCCAAACTGTACGATTATCCGCCATGGGTGCTGTCATCCCGTTGTCTACATTTTAACTTGTGCTTTCATTTGTTCACTGCAAATGCACTGTGATTAGCAAGAGCCATTGTGCACAAGCTGCCCAATTGGTTTATCGCTATCCCCGGTGAGAGCATATGTCAACGTTTTATCGCACTACACTAGGTTGAATTATACTGCGTTGACAGAAAACGAACGAGCACCACACATTATGTAGCATATTTTATGTATGAATAAAGTAGCAACCAGGTGTTCCACATTTTCTATCAGTAACGGCAATAGAAACGTTAACAGATCTGGCACAGCTGCACTTTTGCGAAAAGACCACTCTCAGTAGGAGAAAAAATCGACAGGATCGATATCCTAGAGGTTTTTTTGAATGATTGCAGTTCTCTGAGTAAAGACTCCCTAGAAGAGTTCACAGTTGGTCATTCATTTCCATTTACTCCACAGCTTCACGCATCTGTTACTAGAGACATGAAACCAAACAGAGCTTTTCCTTTACCAGGTGAAAATTAGGAATTAAATACAACCAATACTTTTCCATCCAGTATGCAAAAAACCAGAACTCAGGTCGGGCAACTGCTATCGGAAAGGTCCGAATCAACCGCTCATTAGAAAAGTCGTGGCAATACACGAAGTGGCCAGACAGTGCAAATGTCAACCGCTGGTTCAAGTGAGGGAAGAAATATGTAGTGAGTTGTTTTTTTTTGTTATTGTTACGACACAACCTGCTTACCGAAGTCTGCCGCTATGGCACCGAAACTCCCTAAGGAATTTAGGGCAACTTTTGAGTTTCATGAATGAAATCCATTACCAGTTTGTTTAGCAAAACAGTCTCAAATTCACTGTGGTATCGTTCCTACTTAGGTTGGCGACCGGCAAGAGCAAGCCAGTTCTTTTTATAGTTTACGAACAGCATCATAGATCAGTGCGATCGACCGAAATGGGCATTCTTTCTCCTTTTTTAGACTGTCCACCAAAAACACGTGAGGGTCCCATCTGTTTCGCTCACCGCAATCAACTGGCATTCAAAACGATAAACTACATGGTTCAAGGCAAACAGTGCGTTCCACGAATAGGTCATGAATGGATCCCTCGTCCTACGTGCCCTCCATTGGACAAGCCAGATGGGCATCAGGGGAAATTTGAATGCAATCCGGAGACCTGTGTACGAACTTGGCATAAAACCACCTGGCATTGGGAAGAGTGCAAGTGCAAACCAATCACTGTGACAGAACCAAGTGGGAAGTGTTGTAAGTGAAACTCATTCAAAATCTCCGTTGCGTTCCTTACGACGGCTATACTACTCTGGTGTCTGAGTGTGGGAGGTACGGATAGATCTGAACGATGCTTACTGGTTATTCAGAACCAAGGTCATGAACTTGAAGAAATGAGACTTGAAGGTTGCAGTCTTGTCCTCATTGCATCAACTGACTCTGCTAAATACACATGGGTAGGTACGGCTGATTAACACCGACAGCCCTAACAAAGCGCAAAATACGTTTTTCGTGTCCACTCGGATGATAAAAGTTGCGCTCACCTTTATCCGATGGCCTGTCCGGCAAAGGTACTGAATAAATACGAGTAGTATGTAGTCCGAACTTTGTCTTAAGTGGGTTCAACAGTCGCAGGGAAACGCAGCAGATTTAACTTACCACAACTTCTCTGCCTCCGAAAGAGAACAGATCTATCTCCTTGTACTTTCCTTGGAGTTATATTGATCGGCAGAAACTTGAATTTAGTCTAGAAAGATTGATTTTCCATAACTGGAAAAACAAAATAGACTAAATGGCTAAATGGCTTCTTTACGCTTTTTTCCATAACTGGAAAAACAAAATAGACTTTGCTAAATGGCTTCTTTACGCTCTTTCTCATCGGGATGTTGTGGACAGTCAGGGTCCCTGTACTGCTGGTGTTGGATAGAGCTAAAAAGCTTGGCGTTTTAGTGCTATCTTGAGTACCTGGTGCTAGGTACTCAATCCTTTGCCACTGGGTGAGACGAGACTCCAGTCAACTCAGCAGGTAGGAGCAGTTCTTTGCCGTAGGGGTTAATTTATCGCCTATCCAAAAGTCATTTCTTCCAAGGAAATCTTCAACTTTGGATGTTGTCCATAATATCACTACGCATATGGGGACGGAATCATATTGATTGTTAAACGGATGGAAACGCATGCATATGTATAGTGTGTGTGTCAATACTGCTTAGATCAAGCCCTCTCCAGTTACTAATTTGAAGATTTGTGGGTACTTACTAGGCGAGTGCAAGTAAATACGAGACTTTCACGTGCCGCATGTCAGTAAGCATCAGTGAATCTCCTCACAGTCCCTCCAATCTATGGCTAGCTCAGAAGAAGACTGACTTCTCAAGACGATTGGATCTTCCATCTGAGACGTCGTTACTCGAGGAGTCAGTCAGTATGTGATTGAGGGGCGAGCGGAGCTTTGTCCTGTCGAATGAAGAGCTAATCACACTGCTGATCATCCTAAGTGTTCAACCCCTGATCGGAAGGTGGCGGGTTCAAAACTCTCTAAATTTCATAAGATATGCGCTGATGATGATTCACAATAAGGATGTTCAGCACATACTGGATTCGCTGACAGTATGAAATCTCAATTGAGAGTACAGTTAATACTTGGCATTAAGCAATGAATTAAAGTTAGGCTTGTCGTAGGCTTCAAGAGAAATACACTCATTTGCAGATCAGTTCGGTTTTCCCTGGAGACTCAAGTGAATCTTTCGTTCATGGTATTCTACAACTGAATGTGCTGCACACAGGTCGCCTTATGTTTGGTCCTCCCAGACTTATCCAGCCAAGTCGAAATCAGTCCAAATGGGGTTCAAATAGAACATACGGTTGACGGAAACTCAGGGACTGTGCCTACCTGATGAGCCCCAAGAAGGGCGAAATCGGTCGTGGGCTGTTGAAGAGTTTTCAGCAACCTTGTGAGTAGTTTCCTATACGAAAACCGGACATGTGTTTTCTGATGGCTGCCTACTGATTTTTGCATAATTGCTGTCAAATCGGTTCGCTTATCTACATCTCGGAGTACGCCTCACCAGTAAGCACTGAGTGTGTGTAATGTGTACCTCATCGACCATTAAGAGGAACACTGATAGTGTATCTTATTACTGCAACAGTGACTGTTTCCTTTTGTTGTTTTAGGCTGCCCGAAGCCAAGACGGGTTCTATCGCCTTGTCAAAAAGGGATGCAGAAAGAACAACTGGTCACCCATGAGCTTGTTGAAGGCCAGTGCATCAGACATGTACAAAACCGGCTGATGCCTTGCAGTAAGTTTTTCTTTGATTGAATGTGTTTGCAGGATACCAGACGAAATAGAGAAAGACAATTCGGGGAGATTTGAGAAAACGTTCCATTCACTGTTGTAAATTCTAAAGGACGGTTCTTGAGCTTCGCCCGCTGGTGGCGTTGTAAATTGAGCCAAAATCTCATGCACCGTGTCACTGGAGTGCGGATCAGATGATTGGAACTTGATTTGGTACAGGTCATGGGACGTGTATTGAAGCAACTTGGTGCTACCATCGTTTCGAAGCAAAGATACAACCTAGCCCCTGACTACTAGCTGGGAGGTCCCATGTTTTAGAATCACCCGCGACATCCGTGAGATTCGAATTTCTGATGATTCTCAACAAGGATGTGAAACAGCTGTACAACGCATTTCTGCACAGCTTGTCGAAATCCTGGTCGAAAAATTCAAATCGCTTTGTACTATCCACAGTGATTCAAGATCGTCGGAAGTGAAGACAGTACTTCCTGAAAGGTGAACTGGTTAACACAAAAACCCTGTTGGTCATTGCCAAGCCAACGTATGATCTTTACATGTCGAAGTCAACCTCATTTTCTTCCCTGGTAGTTTTGTTCGGAGGAATTATTGCAATCTATATGCATAGCAGCATTTGACGACTGGAAGCAGAGGTCGACCACCAGAATACTGTGAATTCAGTTCTAATGCGGCCACCACAACTTTGGAAAGAGCTCCCATATGTCCAATATCAACTACACAACTCTTTATAAAAAGTCACATTTATCAAGAAATGCTATTTGCTCTGCGTTAACATCTTCGAAAGTCCTGGGGGAGGCTTGACAGATTTCGGTATGAATTACTGGCCTGTGAGCTAAATGCGTACAAATTCTTGGCCTCGATATAAACCCGGGGGAATAAGATCAGTGGGAGGAAGTGCAGAGGTCTGCCACAGAATGATGGGGCCCAAGTATGGGCACCGGCCCACATTACCTGTTTCCTATTAAGGTTCCGGCCTCATCCGTCTATTCTTTTAACTTGCAGCATACTACCACACCTCTTACAGTAGTATATCACCATACAAGTGTTACCGAGACTCGTCAATTATTACGCCGTCAGAGTGGTAACGGATAACCTGATAGTATACCATTAACCATAGTGTTAATGATTTCAGTATACGTGGCATGTTGTTACCTCATGTGTTGCTATTTTAGGTCAAACATGGATCGCCTTTACTGTTTGCCTTGCAGGTGAAACTTGGTCCCGTAAATATAAAATGACTGTATAAAACACTTCGTTACTATCTGCCTGTTTATCCCACATAAGGTGGTTTTTGTCCCAGAATGTCCTGTTTTTCATTTTGAGGAACGATAAACTCGGAGGAGTTGAAACAGTTTGGTCTATAGTGAAAATCCTAATGGTTGTACAACGAATAGATTGAATGCAACGTTTCGACCATCCAGAGTGATTTTTCTCAATGACCAGACAAATGCCACTAAAAAGTTGCCGATGCTGTTGCCCAAGCACTGGCCAGCACGCCGTTATTAGCGCTGCGATCCATGTGAAAGTAATGTATGGGCGCGCTCGCGTGTAACACTGTG
Organism: Opisthorchis viverrini; assembly: GCF_000715545.1. NCBI lineage: Eukaryota > Metazoa > Platyhelminthes > Trematoda > Opisthorchiida > Opisthorchiidae > Opisthorchis > Opisthorchis viverrini. Next base: position 805,411 of record NW_008751847.1, read on the forward strand.
GGTATGTTTCACACTTCACCTTGAGACTTGGTTGCCCCTTCACGTGCGGCATTTCGTGCTTGCCTTGCCTTTGTACGACGAATAAGGCCGGCCCAGATGGCATATAACTGAACACTGTGAAACCTGTTATAGGCTGAAGAACGTCACGTGAGCAGCTGCTGATTCGGCAGCCCCACTTATTTTGAGGCTCATCAGCTGGGTGCAATCCCCCGAGGTTCTGTCAACCTTTTGTCCAACTTGAACCCGAATCGGACCGTTTTCGAGAAATACACTCATTTGCAAATCAATTTAGTTTTCACAGGAGACTTAACTGGATCTTTCGTTCATAATATTCTTCAACTGAATGTGCTGCACACAGACCGCCTCATGAATCGATTGGCACGATATTCGATATATCGCAGTATATTTTCATAAAGGAGACTGCTCACAAGGTTGCTGGAAACTCTTCGACAACCCACGACCGATTTCGCCCTTCTTGGGACTCATCAGGTAGGCGCAGTCTCTGAGTTTCCATCAACCTCATGTTCTACTTGGACCCAAACTACACCAAATTTTGCCCATATTCTCATCTGCATACGGATTCGTTTTTGGCGATGTACCAACCTTGAACTAAGCTAGATTTCTTTCAATGTCCTTCTTCAGCAACCTTATAAGCAGCGTATTACGTGTGTACAAGGTATTGCGATGTATCGAATATCATGCCAGCTGAAACATGAGGCTGCCTGGTGCAGCACATTCATTTGAGAAGAACATCATAAACGAGAGGTTCAGCTTGGTTCCCGGTGAGTCTGCGTCGAAACCGAATCGGTATGCAGATGAGATAGAGGATGATCGTACAGCTGTGCCTAGCTGCCATACCACCCGAAGAAACCACGAGGGATGGGATAGACATAAGAAGTAGAGATGCATAGGTCGGGTTCGAACCACAGAATTTACGGCCAGTAAATTCACACTCTAACCACTGAACCATCTCTCACTCTATACTACACCGTTCCACTTCGGTCTGCTCTCTTTGAGAGTCTGCATTCATTTAATTCCTTCCATTGGTTTAGCGTGCCCTCCACCAAAACATTCTTACAAATGCCGAACGGACACAAACGAGAGGATGATAAAAACGGTACTGTACAAGCGTCTGCCCGACAGGAATTGTGGACGCATAGAGTCGGTGTCCGTACTCCCGACAGGTGAGTTGGCTTACTGGAACAAAGTTGTTCCAGACACACACAACATAAGTAGCATTTCTGTGACAGCCTCCAAAATGGGCTGTGATTTTTTGGTTGCTTGTAAAATGCACCCATATCATTTAGAACCCTACTTCTGATCCCCTGAAATTCACTAAGACAGATCAATTGGATTTCATCTTGACTGGATAACAGACACGTGGAAATTCCAGGGTCGTCAATTAGCCGAGGCGTTTCATCTGTTGCATTTCGCGTAAAGTAGGTGATGTGATGAAGTGACGAGAGGCTGTTTGTGTTCACACTACTTTTTCATTAGGACTTGCACGGGATAAAACCTCAGGTACAAACGATTACCAATCATTACAATCCCATGGTACTTGCGTTCAATATTGTCTTGGTTTCACCTAGATTGCTTGATGTCTGTTTCAAAAAAAATCATGCAAACATCTACTTGGGCTGTTATCAGAGTAATCCTTTCTAAACGCGTGTCCCTTCTGGAAGATAACCAAGTGCTTCGGCCCTCTCCTGTCTTAGATAGCGCGCTTAAAAAGAGACACCTTCGTCATCATCCTCCTCCTCCTCTCTTTCTTCATCATCATCATCACATCATCATCATCGTCATCATCATCAAGAAGGAATCATCAAGAAGGAATTGATCCAAATTACTCCCTAGAACCTGCCACATCAGTATGAACGAACCCTTATTACTCACTATTGGATGTACTCATTCACTTTGCAGCTTAAAATGTTTCATTCGGACCATCGTGGATTGCTTGGTTCTGAGAAACAAGCTGTCTAGCACTAACTTGCAGCAGCACTAACTTCATTATCATCAGAATCATACTTAGCTGGTCATTCTCCTAATCTGTCCTCATGTGCATGACTGGTGACCATTCATTCACAGCTTGCAAGGAGGAAGGAATACGTCGGATAACAGAGTGCGTAAGAAAACCCGGAGAGAGCAGGCCAACTCGAAACTTACTGATCACGACACCCAAAGTAGATAACTGCGTTTGTAAAGAACCAGACGCCAAAGTAGTTGAGGAAGCTTGCGGATGCCCAGAAGCTCAGGAACCTCCGGTGAAGCTGATCCACAAATGCCCAGAAATTTGTCATCAACAGAATGGTGATCACTGTGGCAAGGAATGTAACGATGTTTTCACCTGGCAGAGATTTGTCTATGACGAACGCAGTGATGGGAACGCACCAAGATGCAGGACAGAGATCATACGCAAAATTTTGAAACCATGCTGTAAGTTCATCTAGCTGCTAGGGGATTTTCGTTCTTGTATGCTCTGAACAAACTCCCAACCGCATCTGTCTCCACATTAGAACATCGTCTTCATGCAATAACTCCGTGAACATCCATTAGTCCGAATTACTTAGCGGTAACATGTTACGAGCGACTGTCTAGAAGCTTTGTCCCTTATGATATCCAACAATTTTTGTGGACATATTCCACTTTCTACTGGTGCTTTCCATGGCTAGATTATATTACTGTCAGTCTTCAGTAGTATAAAGCACTTAACTACATTAATTAACGTTTTTACTTCAGTTTAGCTCCTAAAAATAATTTTATAGAACTTTTTGGCTACCCAGCTAAGTTCTGTGACACCTTTGTGCTCAAACTCAAAATCATGTCAGATGTGAGGTAGATTTCCTTTCTCTGCCCTCACACGTGAGTACTCCAAAAGCTGAGGAATCAATATTCAAGTATTCCTCAGCTGATTTGTTTCTGGAATCTCAGCTATCCGCAGAACGTTCATTTTTAATCGCCATCTTAATTCTTCATTTGAGGCCTACCATCACAGATTGTTCAGGAAAACTCGAAAAGTAATGAAGTGGGTAGTAGATCTTCTCAGTAGTTACAGTGTAAAGCGTTGCGGAACCTACATTCTCTGTTTGGTCGCCTTATTGAGGCTGCTTGTATCGCTTCTTACTTCACACTGATATTGGCCACACACCGCCCCTTAGATCTTCGCTTGCTTTGGATGAGTAGAACTCATCCATTGAACTAAGGTCAAAGCTCTCAACCGCCCGAACTATGAACGTTCACACCACTCACGTTCTGGCGGTCCTCCTGCCCTGGCGAAATTATTCTGTTGAGTCCACTGGACTCGAGTTTGGCTTTTATTAGAGTTCGTAACCAGTGCCTGGAGTTTGATTCCGGACACGTGACATGCTAGTCGAGCGTGTCACCACTATCAGCGCACGCCTCTCAACCGCCCGAACTATGAACGTTCACACCACTCACGTTCTGGCGGTCCTCCTGCCCTGGCGAAATTATTCTGTTGAGTCCACTGGACTCGAGTTTGGCTTTTATTAGAGTTCGTAACCAGTGCCTGGAGTTTGATTCCGGACACGTGACATGCTAGTCGAGCGTGTCACCACTATTCCACCAGCGCACGCTGGAAGCATCTGATTCCTCAGAACCGAAAAGGCGAGTAATTGCTCCAGAACAGAAAGTCTACTGCTCAGAAGAGAGTGATGTGAATGTGAATTGCACAAATCCCACAAGAACCATTCAAAATGACAAAAAATTGCTTAGCACGTTTCAAGCACTCATATTCACACGTGGCTGAGAAGGTAGGTCAGCTGATCGACAAAGCTTGAGGTTGAGGTGAACTTTTCCCCAGTTGGTTGGTAGACCATCGAGACAGAAGACACAAGGGACGGACTCGAACAAACGTATGTTCATATCAAACTGTTCCCCTAATTTCCCATTCCCTGTTAGTCAGATGGGATGGAGCATACTCGCTTGATAGATGAAGGCATCTGGTCCGTTCAAAGTTGTGGTGTTTGGCCAGCTACTCCGGTGAAAGCGAATATCAGACAACCAGGCCTGAATGAAGACTAATTGAACCTTTGATTAGCCTGTTTCGGAAAGTGTACTAATCGGAGGCCAATAAATCAGCTGACAGAAGTATGGGCTCGTTCTCTCACAGAAAGCTATTTTGTTAGTGTAACACAGTAATCGTAATTACCATCCAGCTAACGCGAAAAAAAATTCGAGGTCGTTGCTATCTATATTGTGAAAAAAATCAACTCAATAAAAGTGTGGCATCTTGGTGTTTTTCTAGATTGGGGATTCCATGTAGAGAGGGCATGTGAAAATCCGAGAACTTGTGAGAAAAACCACTGCTCTGTTTAGTGTGCTTTTCCGTATATGTGGACCTCTTATGAAGAGTTGACGTCTTATATTGCCCAGAACTTAAGCAGTATGGTAGTTGACGATGGACGATGTACCGAACTTTGGGTTTAGTGTTACTTAAGCTTGCGTATGCCAAGCTGTTTAGTGGACGATATTCCTACTGGCTGTTTAGGAAAGGGTATTTTCAGTTCCCGAATGACGTCTTGGCTGTTTACTCTAAGTAAAATGTTTTGCCTAGCACCTTTCTATACACGTGACCTTGATTCCCTTCCTCAAAGGCTGTCCTCGAAACAGAAGAATCACGCGCTCTTGTGATCCAACCGGACAGTATGAAATTTTCAAGGTCACCGAGAACCGCCTGCGACACGACAAGTGTGTTCCGATACTGCGTGTAATTCGGCGACCGGTGCACTGCACTTCTGGATTTCAGCAACGCGTTTGGGGCCCGGTTGAAGCTGATGGAACAAGACAAATGAAATTGTTTTTTAGCCATGTAAAACAATGTCATTGTGCCACTCAAACGGTTCAAAGGGCATGTAGTCAGCGTAAGTCAGTCACGTAGAAGTTAAGTAACGATCTTCCTTTGGGATAGAGATTTTTAAATGTGTACACAAAAAACTTTTTAGTTAGTTGTAAGCACGCAGAAACACACATGAACTACGAAAATTTGTATGAGAAGAGACCACCAAAAGACTGGACAAAAAGTAGTTCACTCCATCTTGGACTTATCAGTGGACTGATGGCCTAGCTGTCAAAAATTAACCGATCGTAATTTTGAAACTAGACCATTGAATTCACATGCGAACAGGTGAGGAAGAACACAGGTGTCTTCATGAAGGAAACTACCCACAATGCTGCTGAAGACTCTTCGACAGCCCACGACCGGTTTTACCCTTCTTGGGGCTCATCTGGTAGGCGCAGTCCCCGAGTTTCTATCAACCTCATGCTCTACTTGAACCCAAATTAGACTGTCTTCGAGAAATGCACTCATTTGCAATCAAAAACCGAAAACGGTTAACGGCCATACCACTCGGTGTCCACAGCCGAGGATAGGGAGTGTCACCCAAACTCACAAGGTCAACTTCACCAACGGTGCCCAAACGTCCTTGCTGTCATGTCACCTCCAGGTTCCCGAATTAGGCTCCGAAAATAGCACCCTTTGCCGCAGGAGGTTACTCGGCACACGTAACACACGGCCAAGCCACATTAATCTGCAGTGCTGGGTGCAGTCTTGGAGTGAAGTACCGTCTGCTTCACCCAAAATCCGTCTCCCAATTAACTCATCGCGGGTTGACGGATTCCAGTCAATTCCAGCATCGCTGCTCACAGACTAACAAACCTCAGAGTAATAATGTTGATCCTGTCTACTAGGATGACAGTTACTGACGGAAAGTGTTGGGGGGGGGGGGCTGTGCACACCGAAAAGAGTGACACAGTCAGAGGGTTTTCGACCACCCCATGAGTAGTATATTTCGTTAAAACTGGTCTATACTTGTTTGACGGAGAAAAGTCCATGAACATACTGGCACCAATCCACGTGAATACACTCAATGATTGTTATTTAACTTGTTATTTTCGGCTGCCTTTTCGTTCTAGAATGTCCAAAGCCAATCCAAACCACAACTTGCGATCCCGGATCAAGAGAACTTGTGCACACAGTTGAAAATTTCATCCCCATTGGATGCAGATGCGACAAGAGGGTATTCAAACGCCGCACCAGTGTGTGTAAGTTTCGGATTGACAGTGACGGTCACTTTTCCTGTGTTTTGGAATGGATGTTGCTTGATTTATTGATTAGAGGCCAAGTTGATTCTTTATCTCCTGATTGGTTGCTGTTTAAATCAAGCTAGTTAATCTCAAACGAACTCGCTGGGGTTGGGCGGTGGGGGTAGACCAAGTGTTGGAGCTCTAATAAGAGTGGAACTGGAGCCCAGTACTCTTCCTCTTGATATAAGCTAACCAGTCTGATAAAAGAACAACTAACTGGAAGAAATTAAACCGCCTACAGGTTAGAAACAGCGGTATTCAGATGACCTTGTCAAAGGAAGGCAGTCTGATGTAAGGTGCAACATACAGTATGTATTCAGGGAAACTAGGAGTTTTTCCTTTCACACCAGACACCTCACGGCTTCCATTTGGACAAGTAGCCTTTCGAAGCACCGAGTTTGACATTAGACTCAGTTTATTCACCCTGGCTCAAGATTAGGCATCACGAAATAGGGATAAACCTTGCGACACTACTGAACGGTCATACCTGCTTCATCTGCAATTGCCATAAAGACGTTTCCCAGCTTTCGCAGCGATTAAATAAAAACACAGTAGTTTGGAAATTACGATACTATTATTCAACGTGTCCACCAAATTGTGGTTGTGTTCTCTGGCTCAGTTTATTTTCCTTCTTCTTTACAGTATGTCCCGAACATTCTGAGCTCATCTCCACCCACTGCTCACCCGAGACCAATATCGAAACTAGCAAATATCGGCGTCATTTTCAACATAATTGTGAGTGCCGTGAAGAAGAGATAACGAAACACAGACCGTGCGGTAAGTCCGTGAAGTATGTCATTGCCTCTGGCATGTGCAATTTCAAACTGACTCCACCTCTTACCCAGAATAGGTTTGCCTTGCATTTCACCAATTTGTTGTTTCACAGGTTGTTCAAAACCAATGTTTTCTGAGCCTGTCTGTGACGCAAAGAACAATCAAATTCACACGATTAAAACAGTATTTGATGTGGTTGAAAACAAGTGTGTTCCGCGCAAAGTGGCGGTGCATAAACCGGTGGACTGTCGACCATTTGAACTCGAAGAAGCCAAGAGAAACCATGGTACACCCCGGGTTGAACTGCATTGTGATGCCAAATCTGGACGGGGGCGTCTCGTGGCAGAATTGTGGCAACCGGTGAACTGCAGATGCGTCAAGCGACCACAGGTGATCCGAGAGGGCGTCTGTCGTAAGTCTTCTTTCTGTTCCTTTAAACACTGAAAAATCGATTTATTGGTCAGCTGGTTATTTTTGGTTAACCTACGCCAAAAAGATAGTATCAAATTTGGCATTAGTTCCTATTGGAACTCATCAACCGTATAGGGATTTGAACTAGGGACATCGGGTGTGTGAGGTGAGCGCACCACTGCCCGACCAACGCCCGGTTAACACCATATTTGAACACTGGTCCAGTCAAACGGCGTTTCCTCAAAAGGGTCAGCAACGTTTTGTGTTTTATTGGCTATATGTCAAAGGTCAGTTAGTCATTTGAAACAGGCCTACAAAGGCATTTTGGTCGATTCGAAATGCATTATTTAACTGAGTTAGTATTCACTGGCCACATTGATTCGTTTGTCGCAACATACGTAAGCCATTATTATCACTTTTATACCCGCAGAATGCCCTCCACCACAAAAGGTCATGCACTGTGACGGTACGAGAAACCTGTGGATAAGAAAAACAGTTACGTTCCACCTAGACAAGAAAACACTAAAATGCCGCCGCCATATTCGCGAGGACGCTCAACCAACATGTGAGTTTTCGAGAGGCAAGGGTTTTGATATACTGGTGGGGAGATCCATCTGGGGTTCACTTTGAGTGGCGTTTTTCCATTTGGAACTGCGTTCAGTACTTGTAACGATTTTTTTATATAGACCACAACTTTTAAGAACAGAACAACCCCTAAGAACAGACAAATCTCCACTTCTTTAAGGTGTTCACTTTACTGTGCATGTGTGGTTCTTGACGAGCTAAGTAAAATCAGGTCCTTTAGAACGTACGTACTCAGAAACGATCACTTAGTATATATAAAAGATGTCAAGGGCGGCTTGTGAAGAGATAGTTGAAAAAGATCGCTCCAAAATGGCCTTGTGCAGCTATTCCAGCCATTTTGGGAATCTTTGGTGATGTGCATCCCGCGAAACTCTAGGACCCTCGACCTTCCGGTCAGTAGTTTAGCACTATACCATTCGGCACTGGTAGCCGACCAATACAGTATTCAATCACCAACCGGAATGTCGTGGGTTCGATTGTTCTGAAGGGCTGATGGTGAGACGGACCGGACGCCTGCGCCATTCGTAGGATGGATTTTACTTTTGGAAAAAAAATTTTAACCGAAACAGAATTTCTGTCACTGCTTTCGAGCTATGCAGAGTGTTGTGTAACCGTCACAGTCACGTGTTTGCCCGAGGAATTCGAGAAAAGCCCAACGTTAAAGTTCTCGCTGCCGGAAAGCCAGGAATTCATCTCCGATCAGAAATTCGAAGACATTGACCAAAAACGAGCAAATCACAGAAGCGACAGTTGTACAGGGACACGCAGTATAAGTGTTCTAAAACGTCCCAATGGATTGTTGTCACAAGTGAAGTATTTGACCGTCTTCCGCTGCATCTTCCTGGTTTTCGAAAGCAACAATCGGCTACAGAAAAGATTATTACTTTTGGCGTTATTGTGAACCTAAGCTGGAGAGTGTATCCACGAAGTTCATTGTAACTCAAACCGTAAGTTGCCATATCAAAACTGAGAGCCCTACCTGAATGAACGCGTGCAAACGTGAAAAACAGAAGTCTAGTTTAGTAGGCCTCTGTGAGCTGTCAAACCAACTTCGCCGGTCATTAGGGCTATTGATCCTCAGGGAAACGGTTCAAGGTCACACTACAACGTCTAGACTTCTTATCACAGGCAACAGTTATCCTGGAATAACTGACCAAAATCATGAACAAAACAGGACATGTAGATGTACTTAGCTGAACTCTTGACTATCCTAATATTCTTGCAGTTACTCGTAAATTTTATTGTTGAAATTCTTAGACACAGTGATTAGCGAATGTACACTCATTTGCAAACTAATTTGTTTTTTTCGAGAGACTCACCTGGAACCCAGTTGAATCTCTCGTTTGTGATGTTTCCAGGCAAGTGAATGTGCTGCACCAGGCCACCTCATGTTTCAGTCGCTACAATATTCGAGATATCACGATACATGTATATATTTGTAGTGCACTACTCATAAGGTTGCTGAAAATCCGTCGACAGCCCACGACCAGTTTCGCCCTTCTTGGGGCTCATCAGGTAGGCGCAGTCCGTGTTCTACTTGTTCTGTGTTCTACTTGATGGAAACTCGGGGACTGATGGGCGAACCGGTAGTGGGCTGTAGACACATTTTCAGCAACCTTATGAGTAGTGCATTACAAATAGACAGTGATATTTTTTTCGCGATCGTATGTATGTGAATCAATGGCTGGGTCTGCCCACCCGTTGTACGGTATTCCCTTAGAGAACTAGAATCGCGGCTCATAAGCAGTGATTCGTTCATGATGGCAAGTGCTATTGAAGTGAACCTCGAGCGCTTTTTCTTTGACCCGCTCAGACTGCCAGTCGGCTCGTATTCGCTGGGGCCCATGCAATCCAAGGACTGGACGCCGGAAACTCCACCTCATCTACCATCGTCGTGATCACTGTCACTGCATTCGCGAAATGCGTGTTATGGAAAAACCGTGTGTCTGTGAGTCGAATCGGGTCAAGAAACAGAGCCAGTGTGACAGTCTACGAGGCATCTTGCACACGGTGTTCTTGACTCAGCATTGGAGCGATAAACTCCATCAGTGCGTACCGGCGAGAATTATAAAGAGCACAACAATCAGTGAGTGTTCAGCTGGCATGTTGTGTGCACTCTAGCAGTTTATATTGATCCACTATATACGTTGTTTAATCATCCACTGCATAACTAGCCACGTGCGGATTGCGATACTGCGCATCCCTGACTTGCCGTATGGTGAGTAGTCTAGAGTATCAGGCAAGTGTTCATAAAGTAAAATGTAGATGTGAACGCACAGAGATTCCATACCGAATCTGCCACCATCCACCTGACACCGCCATGGGTCGACCGGCCTGATATTGTAGAGTCATCTGTCATCCGGTTCGACTTGCTTCGTCAAGTGACCCAACGGCATGGTCTCTATTCCATCTGTACAGTAAAACTCGCAAGCCTTTTTCATTGTTTTAGTTAGAACTCTCCAATTTCCTGCTTTCCGAAGTTTGGCTTTTGTGCTTTCGTGACCGTACGAATCTAGTTCTTCACATGCACCCCAATTCTCATCCGAATTGTTTTGCTTGAAGTAGTTTCATCACTCTCCCATCCGATTCCCAACCGGGGTCGGGGAGACCGGATGTGAAGGCCACTGAGCTACCTTAAGGATGATTGGCTGATTCGCCAAAGCTGACTCCAGTCTGTCCACCACGGCCCGCCCCTTGTGTGACTAGCCCAGTCCTGCAAAGGAGTGTGTTGAGAGAACGACACGGTGGTTCGATCATCTGTCTGTCTGGCAGATTACTGTGATTCGTCGATAATGCGCTCATGGAACAAGGTACGGCAGCTGCTTTGGGCCTGACGCCACCTGCATGAGCACACAACTTAGTGTGAGAGGTCTAGTACCTGGACGGTGGATTGGCTACCCTGACACGCCTCAGTTGTCTGCGTCTCGACGCTTGCACCTGAGTATCGTCGACAGAGCGGGAGTCTAAAGAACAACACAGCTGACTTCGTGTTTATGCTTGAGTGACGGAAAACTAAGTCAGACGATCAGTTGACTATCCGAGAGTGTTGTCTAAATCTTCCCGTGGTTGAAAAACACGCCACTACTCAGAAGAAACTACTTACAAGGTTGCTGAAATCTCTCCAACAGCCCACAACATGTTTCACCATGAAAAGCAACTAGGTATTCAAATGAGGGTATCAATCAAACTATCTGTCAAATGATTGAGTTTTCCACACTTTGATGCAGCATAATACTGGTGACGCCTTGCAACTACCAAAAGATGAATCAGTGGTCTCCATCGAACTACCATGTGTACGTCGAAATTACGGGAAGCATCATTCTGTTCTGCATAGGGATACCATAAAGGAGAATTTCTACCGGATGGTATCATTTCACACAAACTGAAAGCTTATGACACAAAGTACGGACGGATATGTCTTACGCGACTGGGAAGTCAAAATTCAAAAATTCGAGGGTAGGGGTCGCTCGATATTGCTCGTGCACAAAGGTTGACAGCAGACACGTAAGTCACTTTGTTGACATGACTGATACGAACCCTATCTTTGGAATAACTGTTGGCTCCGGCTGTTGACATTCCTTGAAGCCATGATCACTAACAGACAAAAATCAAGTCTCCGTGTCCAGAGGGCTGTAATGTTGCGCTTACGGTGATCCCTCCTGACCGAAGTTGTAGAATGTCTGGCAGTGTCTAGTGACTTCTTGCCAGATTTTTTGGTTTTGAAGTTTCAACAGCGTGCTCGATTCTCGTCTATTTTAGTTAGCTCGTGTGATCGTGTGAAACTGCTCCATTCCACCAAAGTTGTCTTCTCCCGATATCGTCATTCAGTTTCATCAAGAAAACTAGGTGTTTGGCGTTAGTCTGTTCATTTTTTGTCAAGAAATGGGTTTGTCCTGATCAATGATACGAATACACGTTTAGTTCTCTAATCATCGGAGTCAGCCCTTTCCTATTTGGGCCATATTCGGAATTTCCGCAACTAATCTATTTTCTTTAGCTGCCTTGCGTTCGACTATTGAGGAACAGTGCATATTCTTGAAGTCGGTGCATTGATTGAACGAGAATAATTCGGCGTCCACATATTCTCTGCTGAAGTTGATCGTGTAGCCTCTGTCTTCGTGATTGTATGAACGAGAGGAAGTATCGGTATACTGCTACCCAACAAACACCCGATCGGGAAAATGCAATCCTACGCGCTTTTCCGCTTCTCCTTTACAGAATGTCTCCCACTGGCCCGTCTCTTTCGTGCTCCTTGTAGCGAAGGTAAGATGCTGGAGAAGATTGTTGAGCCATACCGGGACGTCAACGAGTGCCAATGTCGGAAACGAATACGAACAGCAGTCCGAGACTGTCGTAAGTGTAACCATTGAGTTTGTACTAGATAAGACAACATCGTGCAAAAGAAGTTGATCGGAATATGTAACAAACCTGTTATTATCATTTTATAGAACATTTTCAAGGATTAGACGAAAGATTGAATACTTGATTTAAAAAAAACCGCTCAGCTGTAGCACCCTTTCTGTGTCTAACTGCCAGGCCACCCGAAGGAAGCAGGAGGGCTGGGTTATCCAAGTCTAGACAAGGGAAGTCGAGAGATAGGGGGTCGGGTTCAAACCACGGACCTTCCGGTCAGTAAATTTGTGCTCTCACCACTGAGCCATCTCGCCCGGAATACTTGGTTATACCTATCATAGGGGAAATTGGAAACTGAGAAGCCGAACGGGCGTGAGTATACTTGAAACATCAGCCTGACACAAGGCCCACACTGCCCGCTTGTTTCGAAAGCTTTCTTCTATTCATTAATGGGCACAGTAAGCTGACTTTAACGCTCATAAAATACACCAACTGAAATAATAATCATTCAGCTGTGGCACCCTTTTGGTGCCCAGCTGCCATGTCAACCGAAGGAAACACAAGAACTGAGATACTGCCAGGTTGTCCAAGCCTAGACAGAAACAGTCGAGATACCGGGGATGGGTTCGAACCACGGACCACCCGAACAGTAATTTGCCGCCTTAACCAATAATCTGTTTCAAGTTCATAACATATGCCCTTCTTACTTCAGGCTGTCCCACCAAAATGCTGATCGACGGTAAATGTGACGGACACCGAACCCACTGGGATGAACTGATGGTTGAACAGCAGTGGAGTGAGGAGAAAAGAGCATGTGTGGTGGAGCGAATCAGACGAGCCAGACACCACTGTCGCTGTGATGATCCAAAAGTCTTTAAAGAATGCGCGAAAGGCGTCATGCATGAAACGGTAAGTAAATTTAGTGGGCGTTTGATTTAGCCCCAAACAGGATTCGTTCACCACCCTCTAAACTTGTTTCGGATTGAGCTCCACAGAAAGACACCTCATCTCAGTTTGCCTTCTCAGTTTTAATCTCCGTACAACTAAGTCCAAATAGTGTGGTTTGTGCAGACTCACCATGTAACTCGTAAGTCTCTTCAGTAGAATGTAGTGACCATAACGAAATATAATTTGGTGCAGTAATCCTTCCCAACTTTGACCCCACTGTGACAATTGAGTGAGAGCGGATGGAGATGAAAGTCATGATGTGAACAAAGAAAGTAGAACATAAGGTTGACGGAAACTCGGGGACTGCGCCTACCTGATGAGCCCCGAGAAGGGCGGAACCCGTCGTGGGCTGTCGAAGAGTTTTCAGCAACCTTGTGAGTAGTTTACTTTCAGTAAAATGTTTTGTTTTCTTTGATAAAATGGGTAGCATACTCATGTGAAAATAGTCAGAAATCGCACGTGATTTGATATAGTCCAGGACACAAATAAGAAAATTAGGAAAGTGGCAGCCAATCTGTGACGGGCTTGAATGAAGGTCGTCAGTGTTAAACAAGTCTGTGGGGAGAAATTCTTCCCTGGTGGGCCTGGTTTTTATTGAAGCCCATGGAAAAGTTATTTTTGTGCTGGTAAACAACGGCTGAGGAGCGTGCACTACAGAGATTCGAAAAAACGCTTAATTTAGAATTATTTCTCTGTCCTTTTATCCATCCTTTTCATGGGTAGCGGAACTCTTGGAGCCAATAGCTGAAAACGCATTCATGCATCAACAGGAGTGTGAGAGAATGGCCGGAACACCGTGAATTTGAATGAAACATGAGAACGCAAGACATATCGATCAGAGCAAGGAGGCCTGTCTACCTCCTGAGCTCCTCATTGATCAGTGATGAAACAGGTAGTGTAACAGTCAAACGGTATCTTCGACTGGCGCGTAATACCAGAACGCCCGGGAGGACAAAACAAAGTCGGAGCCGGGTTTCTATACGGTATATCAATTCTCAAAATGTACAAACCTTGACAGTGGACACTCGTCCACAACAAATGGTCCACTCGGAATTTGAAGGTACGAAGCAAATGAGCAAACAGGCTTCCGCGAGAGACAGTCATACGTGCATAAGGTCGGCCACCAATGGTTGGATGATCTCAGGGTCAAATCAGTGAAATGGTAGGGACAAACAAACGCAGGCACCAAACACAAAAGCGGAGCGGGGATTACAATTAGAGACAGTGGAAACGCGGGACATTTCAAATTTCAAAGTAGTCAATCATCTATGAACTCCGCACAAACCTATAGTTCCGATTATGTATATAAGATGGGGGTTACGCGTTTCCACTGGGATTCGCACATGTATCTCGTCATTTGATTGAGTTGCCTACTACTCTGAAAGCCTCTCGCGAGCATGCTACGTCGAATAGCTCCTGATTTGAAACTGCAGACCTTGGAATATCCTAAAGTGTGTTCACCATAAGCTTCGGTCAATCAGTTTCTCGTCATATGGACTAACTATATTTGATGTCATGCAGCAGGACACGCAATAGATACAGTACAAAGCGGAATTGTCGGGCGTGAGGAAACCGTATTCATTGATACGCCGTACAGTGGGGCGAGATGAGCTCGTGTATCTTGATACGTTGGCTAGCTCCACTGATGAACTAGGTCGATAAAGCTTTAGGCAACTGGTCAGGCATTTATCGTCATGATCGTTACCTTTCCAAGGTCTTATGGCCATCGGATGCTTCCCGTGAGCACTCGTTCAATAAAACATATGAAACTACGGGCTCGTAGCTTATGGTAGGTATGTAGTTGCTGCAATTATTCATCATCGGCTCATACATCGGTGGTACACAATTTCGACCCCTAGTGATACAAGCGGTCATATTTTACCCTATACTACCTTCGCGATGTAACCTTAATGAAGTTAACAATCATAAGTTGTAAATTGCAGTTAGGACTACACAATAAGGAAGTACGGAGAAATGCAGGTCGGTACGATCAACCGAAGTGTATTCTGGTGTCTCAAGGTCTGTGTTTTGAACGTGACATGGGGCAGATGGCCTGCACTTAGGTAGTCAAACATTCCCCAACGCACTGTAGCAACTAGCAACTCACTCTTATGTGCGTATCAATGGGAGACGGCCTGTGTGCCATTATTTTAGCGATTAATACATCTATGTGGAAATTGAAAACGGTCTCCGTTGTGCATAATACTACTGCACTACTTGATTTACCAGACATTTTTTATGTGCTGGTTGAATATTCAAACAATTCAACCTCATCAAACCTTACCACACTGTTCGTTCGGCCATCCATCTCTCGAACCACCTTCGCCCACCCGATATTGGTGTGACTATATAAGCTATGCTTGCTCTAACATGTTTTTACTAACGTCAAGTTACGTTTCATGTGTGCACCCATGCAGCAACCATGCACTTCAGGTTTCAGGAATAGAGATCCATGAGCAAACTAAGCAATGTGTACAGAAGTGCTGTCGGTAGAGCACACTAATGTGTTGACGAAAGAAGCGCGACCCCTCAAGACGTAAGGTTGATAAATTGACGTAATGGCAGGGTTTGGGTGCTGCAGTGATCCAGAACTTCGTTCTACAAAGTGCGACCATTCCAGAAAAGCAAAAAGAGGGTAGTCGGACAACCAGCAATGAGATCCCGTAAGACGAGGCGGTCTGGGGGTAAAGTCGTACTGTCCTATGCGACAGGAGTGTGA
The DNA here is from genome assembly GCF_000715545.1 of Opisthorchis viverrini. Classification (NCBI taxonomy): domain Eukaryota; kingdom Metazoa; phylum Platyhelminthes; class Trematoda; order Opisthorchiida; family Opisthorchiidae; genus Opisthorchis; species Opisthorchis viverrini. The sequence goes on from NW_008751847.1 coordinate 821,300, forward strand.
AGGCAGTAAGGTGCTTTCCCAAGGCGACCAGCGTGTTCATATTTATGAAAGCAGCGATGCTGCCTTCCCCCGAGGAAGGATTGGTTAGAAAAGGCAGGCACCAAAAACCTCACACTCCGATCGCCCAACGGTTGACCATGACCACCGGCGCATTATTCAGTACGGTTGAAATGCTTTCAAAACTAAGAGTCTGGTACCACTCAAAGGGCACCTGCAACACACAACTGCATTAGGAATGAGACAGTAATGCCGCACTTTCTGTCCCCTCGGGCCGTGCCGGCCCACTGAACCAACTGAGTCAGACTATCTCTTCATTGGCTTCAGGAATGGTCCTTCAAGAAAGCCACTATAACCGTGGCATCACGAACCAGACTTTTGAGTCAGAGACCAACGGCTGTGCGCCCGAGCAAAACCCTACACCCTCCCGCTATCTTGTGGGTCAGACGTTTGAGTGAAGGCTCAAGGTGGGGTACCTCAACCAAACCCCCTTCCTCGGCCTGGGGAACCGGAAATTATCATTTACCTGCGCAGTTCAGCTGCCACCGATGTCCCTCCCCAACCCCTTCCCGCCGCACACTTAAACGTCTCTGGGCCGTTTGACAGTCGTCAGCTGACCCAAAGGTCTTATACCCGTCGCTGCCTACAAATATTAAACAAAATTACACCTTTCTAAATCCACGACATCCTTCCTATATAGGAGCTTTTAACGTCCGTACTATATGTCAAATCGGAAAACAGGCAATGCTTGCTGAAACCTTGTACTCCCTTAAAATCGATGTATACTGTGTCTCCGAAACACGCATACAAGACCCGAGCGTGGTTATGCATCTCAGAACGCCAAGGACGAACTCAGTTCTTTCACATTTCTCCCTCCGTGTGTCCGGTGACCCAGAAGCGATAACTCGTGGAATATATGGCGTGGGCGTTGCGCTCAGCCCCAGAGCTGAACGCGCT
>NW_008751847.1:822504-831010 GCF_000715545.1 Opisthorchis viverrini
AATCACATTTGGGTGGTCGTTTCGGAGTCGATCCTCGCCGCACAGATAACGGAGATCGCCTCCTTCAGTTGTGTGCTGACCACGAACTGTTTCTGGCAATTACGAACTTTCAACATAAACGTTCGCACCGCGTAACCTGGCGGCCATCAACTGTAAATGAACGGTGAATCCAGTTGAATCACGTGGCCATCAGCCATCGGTGGAGAGCCACAATTCAAGACTACCGTTCCTTCTGATCTGTTATTACAGCTGACAGTGATGATGAAAATGATGATGACGAAGGAAGCCGACAAGTTGGCGCTTTGTGTTGCGGGTGGGAACACGTGCAATGTACGGGTTAACAGTACTTATAAGGGGTTCGAGTCTATTATGATGGAAAAGGTGGAAAGGAAAAGCGGTTTTTATCAGTGTTAGTCTTTATTTGAATACACCTTATAGGGGGTGACTGTACACGATACAGAGCATACGACTAATCATGGGTCCAGGCAGATAATCTAGTTCGGAGAAAAACATGTGGACATTGCATCCTTTTATTCCTAAAAGCATGCACTCAGAGATGGAAGCCTCTGGAACTCGGCAGCCATCTGGCTTGCCATAATTTCAAACACCTCTCGGGTTATCCATTTCTGCGGGTAGTATGGGTAACATTTCAGCTGGGCTGGCAGTTGGCCATTATCCAAGTTATTCAGACTGAAACAACCCCAGTTTTATTTCGTCTCTGTAATCGGTGTTGTTTGTAACCAGTCACTCTGCCTGCTTTAATATTGTGGGAATTGAATTTCACCTCCCCTCCAACATTTTCAAGCAAACCAGAACCACTAATAAGAAAGAGAAATATTATTTCATGTCTCCCACTTAGTTGCGTGGAAGTATGAGGGATTGGCAGATACCGGGTCTTCCGAACTCCCCGCACGTCACTCTATAGGTGCCACAGTTCTCGGTGGGTTGGTTTTTCGGGATATGGCCACATCATTGTCACAAGCACCGGTTAGATTTGAAGCCCGTGGCTCGCCAAATATTCACTCCTCTGATAGGATCGATGACTGCTCCGACAAATTAATTTGAACACCTATCGACATTAGGACTGTCTGAGATGGTCATCAGCTAAGTAAACAGATGTGCTAGCTTTGCTTACTTCACTAGTGTCTTTCGACTGTTGCCCGCTGTCATATGTTTTGAACGGTTTTAGCTTGACTGTTCTGTTTCCATACCACCTGGCTCATTCAGAAAATCATATCCAATTTGAATGAGCGAACTGGTTCGTGTGATCGAACAGTACTTCAACGCCAATACAAGCCGGCCTGTGAAACTCTGATGGGCATGGAGTCACAAGCACAACATGATCAATTGTTTGTTCGAAACAAACAAACTCCATGTGACCCGAACACTTGCACACGACAACTGGAGACCTACACACGAAGATATGATCCTGGTCGCTGTTCCTGTGATTGGTCTCTTGTCAAGACCAGGCGATGTACTTGTTGCGGTGAGTGTGATCTCGTTGTTTGGTTGTTATCGTGATGGGGTGTTTGTAGTAGTGTTTTGGTGAATGGCGCTTGAAAAGGAAAACTGATTAATGGCTGCTACTCGTAAGACGACTCATCTGGCAGAAAATATCAGGTTCACTGACTTTTCTTCCCAAGGGAATATTTCCACACTACTTCCACACCCAGAATTAGATAACCGATTTGAATAAATCAATTCACTATCTCAAAACCTGCTCACAATCTATCTAATTCTGTTCCGGAGGACATGTACAAAGCCTAGTGATTCTTCTCCCAAAATGGTTTCCGACTGGACTGCATCCGTCGGGCACGAGTTAGCTCGTCTGCGAATATGCCATTCATCACTGACCTTCCTTGTTGACTCAGCAGGTCTGAACTCCGAACTGATCGTTTGACCTTGGTTTTCGGGAAGCAAAACTAGAAAGGTCATCTGGCCACAAGTTCCATTCCGTGGTTGAAGCGATTTATCTATGAATATGCTCTTTGAAATTTTCACTGAGCTCAGAATCACTTCAATCTTTTGGATATCTGACTGCTTTCAAATTGACTAGATGGAGCTTGTTGGTATATTTATCCCCCACCTCCAGAGTGGTTATGTTAAAAAGAAGAAAACTGTGGGAGTTGGTTGGCAATTATGAGTAATATTCATGGTGGCTTTCAGAACCATGATTACCAAAGCACATTCCGCCATTATAGGCTGTCCAAAACCGAAGGTGCAAGTGAACTGTCAGAACAACAAGGAACTGGTCGGGCAGGTGATCTACTATACAACTCATCAACAACGCTGCGGACATCAGTGTATCGAAAAAACACATGCTGTACACTCGGAAGTCGGTGAGTCTCTGTCTGGCTTCATTTGATATTTTCTGGAATAGTCACCTTCGCCTACCACCACTCAAACAGGCTTTAACGTGTTTTCCCCTCTTTGCTTAACCAGGAATGTGTAAACCCACACGCAACCAACTACTTACTTGAGGCACACAGGAGAAAAATCTTTGACTTAATACACTACTCATAAAGTTGCTGAAAACGACCAGCTTCGCCCTTATTGGGGCTCATCAGGTAGGCGCAGTCCCCGAGTCAACCTTAGGTCAACATTTGGGTGTCCATAACGGATTCTCTCTCCTGGACAAACAAATGACATATTTACTTTCAAGGACAATATTCGGTTAGGACTTGGGAACTGCTGCTTGCAAGGCAGGCGGGACAGCTTCTACATAAACATTTGAGAAGGCATCACTTCACGTTCTTTTTAAACCGCTTTTACGCCATTCGTTCTTCCTATGGCATTGGTTCCCATCGAATTTCGTGTTAACATCTCTTGTGTTTCGTAAACCTCGGATTCATGTGCGTGAGTGCACAAGTGACTACTTAGAGCCCCACCCGCAAGTTTTGTGTGTTAGGCGCGAATAATATTTATTGTCTTACCAGGCTTAACCAACCCAATCGAAACCAGTCCATTTTGGGTTCAATTAGAACATAAGGTTGACGGAAACTCGGGGACTGCGCCTACTTGATGAGCCCCAAGAAGGGTGAAACCGATCGTGGGCTGTCGATGGATTTTCAGCAACCTTGTGAGTAGTCTCCTTTATGAAAATATACTGTGATATCTCGAATATCGTGCCAACTGAATCATAAGGCGGCCTGTGTGCAGCAAATTCAGTTGAAGAACATCATAAACGATAGGCTAACTTGAGTCTCCCGTGAAAACTAAACTGATTTGCAGATGCGTGCATTGGTCGATATTAGTGCGGACAGCTTCTCCCTGGAAGGCTAAAACATTATTTTCTCCAGAGTTTTCAGCCAACCAATTCATTTATTATACCGTAAAACAAATACTTCCCCCCTCATTCAGATTGCCACGAATATCCTCCCCCTCCAAACGGACACTGGAATGACTGCGATCGGAGAACATGTGTGCAACATTTCATCGCTTATACGTACGAGGTGCAGATGTGCTGGTGTGCTCTTACCAAGAAGGTTCTTGCCACACGCGCTTGTTGTGAGTTTCTTCCCCTGATTCTCTCTCATCTTTTCACCTTGGTTTCGTATGCCTCAGATTGCCTCGCTAGCATAGATGTCCATTGTTGTAAAGCTGGTGGTTACATTGCTGAACACTTTCAGTGGCCTCGTAGTTGTGATAAGTCTATGTCAATAAAATATTTGTTCTCATTTCGCACTTTGTAAATGTTAGTCCTCAGAGGTTTGAAAACTGAGAGTGAAGTGGGGGCGAAACGGCTGGTTCATGTGTAATCCTCATTTCATTTCAGGTTGCTCTCCTAACGTGAGGAAGGAGCAGAAATGCACCCATGGACTGCCGGAACTTGTCACCTACCATACCGTTCTCCACGATGGTCGGTGTGTCGAAGTCGCAAAGCCAGAACCATTGCCTCTGGGTAAGTTTACTTCCAAATGTATCTTCCGGTGTTTCGAACACTTCAATTCCGGGTACGGCTATTCAGTCCATAGCAATTCAGCCAACCGTGTAGAATGCGGAAGTCGAGAATGCCTCTTGCGTTTGTATGGCGTGACACTCGTGCTACGGTGAACTTGGATAAATTTATCATGGCGAAGGCGTGACTTTTGAGACACTAGTTCCGTATCACCCTGAACTAAGCACTTTGTGATTGAGACTACCAAGTAGCACTTCCACCAGTTTGCACTGAGGCCAGGGCAAGTGATGGTAGAGAAGACCCTATTTTCATTTGGCAAAGACAAGCGGATCCTCCGTTTTTTCATACTGACTGAAACTCTTTTTGGGTAGGACATTAAAGACCATCGGATAAAGTTATAGAGTGCATCATTGACTGTCTTCTAGATAGACAAGTTTTCTACGGACAACTTATTGGACTATCGAAGGGTTTTCACCAACCACATGGGTAAAATGTTATGTCCAGGAAAGTAACCATTGTCTGCCGCCGTTTACCAACCACCGCTTATCTATCACTGACCTTTGATGCTATCAAGAGCAAGAGTAAAAATGTTGTAGAGACGGTTAAACTGAGAAATGATTGAAGTAGAGTAAGTCCATTTTTATGCCGCATTTTGGTTGGTTAGTTGAGGTCACGTGTCAATATTCAGCGCTAATAGGTAAACTATCGAATGCACTCAAACCAAAGATTGGTTAGTTGGTATTTAACTTTAGCCGAATATCAACCAATTCGAACATCACTGTTCGGACGCCTGACCTGAAATGGTCGCAAGGGTGTGATACTAAAGCCCAGACAATTCATTTTTGCAACTAGCCACGAGCGCGTTTCTTTTGTTGAAAATGGATGAGACTAATAACGGCGTCTGAATGAATTAAGTAAGTACTCGTTCGTCATGTTATTGGCATAAAGATATCAGATATCTCAGCAGAAACGGGTGATTGTAGTCACACTGAAAAACAATTCAATTAACGGTATAGAAAACGGAGCCATGTGTTTAGAAGGTGATCGATACCGATTAGATCGATAACGATGGTGGTCTACAAACCATGTTGTAGCCACTACTTTCATACCAATAATATATAACAATAATCGTTCAGCTGTAATACCCTTTCGGTGCATAGCCGCGTGTCACTCGAAGAAAGTACGAGGGCTGGGATAATGCCAAGCCTAGACAGGCGCAGTCAAGATGCCGGGAGTCCGGTCAGTAATTTGACACTTTTCATACCATACTTCCCCAACTCTGTTTAGGTTAGCTAATCCAGTTATTCTTTAACTGTATCTGTTAGCTTCTTACTTTGAAGTTAGCGTTACTCGTAACTATAATAAATTGTTTGAATTTTCAGTCTGCCCCACCAAAAAGGAAGTTCGACACGGTGAGTGTCGACCTGATTCTTGTCGTCAACCCATTTTCGAAATCGGATGGAGAGTGGATCCGGAGACTTGTAAATGTCAAACTTACCAGGTGTTGCAGGGCGAACGAGAATGCTGTGAGTTTTAAAAAACGTGGATTATAACAGTTTTGTGTTGAACTGTTTTGATAGACTATTTTGGGGCTTTCTCTAGGGTTGACCATTTTCAGGTGTGTTCTAAACCCTAGGTGGCTGTTGTGGATCTTACAGACAGTGACCTTTCTTCCGAGGGTGCTCTCTTTGGAGATTACTCTGATCTGTTTGGCTTATTTCAGGAAATGCCAATATAGATTATGCAGGTTAGATGTATTCCAATCTTTTCCGATTGGGAGTTTCATCTGTGTATGGTGACCTGAGTCACGTTGCTTGCGGGACCAGATTTTTAGCGCTGGACTGAACTCTTGTGGGTCTAAAAACCACTTTCTTCTGACGATGATAAATTGTAGTGTTCTCGCAGATATCGTCCAAACACTTACGTCCAAAATCCTGGGAATTGCTAGATACAGTCTGCAGCCCGATGGGTGGGATTTTTGCCTGTTTGTAATAGGAGAATGACCCTGTAGATTAACTTCCAAGGATGCTAACAAATACTTTCACGCTTCTTCTAGGCTGTTTGGAAAAATCAAACGTTCGTTCAGTATGCGTCGGTTCTTGTCGCGTGGTTGTTCAAGAAATTTTCAAGTATGATCAACAAAACGAGAGATGTATCAAGGAGAACCATATCCAGCGAGTTTGTCCTGGTAGGTTTCGTTTGGCTTTCATAAATTTTTTTTTGCATAGAGCTTATTTGAGCTAGTCTGCACCACACGACCTCTGGTGTGTTCTCAGAATGATACGATAAATCGATCGTCACAACCAGGACAGTTACTGGGTCGTCGTTCGATGGGTTGGGCACACCAATCACATAGCTCAAATGTGAACACTTTCGCCTGTTCAGACATGAAAATTCAGATGCGTCCAACGTCCGTCCGTAAAGTAGTCGGATATCCGGGGTTCGAATCCCGGCACAGCCATGGGATACGCATCGCTGATTAACTCGGGTTCGAATCCCGGCACGGCCATGGGATACGCATCGCTGATTAACTTCAGTGAGAGCGGAGCTCGAGTCCAGTGCTTTCCTTTGGTGTGGACTCACCGGAATAATTACGTCAGAACAGGAGCATGACCGTTCAAACGAGAGCGGTGTGACTTTGGACAAGATACGATAAATTATTGTCGTATCAGCATTACCCCCGAGTGAACAGTCTTCTTAACCTGGCGCGAATAGTTGCTCCAGTCCATACCAAAGAAGGAATGACCGCTTTCGAAATTCGCTATTTTTGAGGCTTACTCACAGTGCATAACGCTCGTCATACAGGGATTTGACCTATGGTCGTTTGACACACAAGGCTGGACGTACTTAGATAACCCATCTTAACAGATGGACTTATTTGTCCTTGAGTGATATGTAAGATATCGCGCAAGACTTCACAATTTTTGGTCTAGCCACTCGATCACCGTCAAGGTGGATGAGTCCACTCACATCGGTAGGCGTAGAGTGACCAATGGGCACATGAAACGTGGGGTTTTTCTTAGACTGTCCAGTGCGATGTGCTGTTTCGTGACTCTAGTTGAAGCTGAATATCAGTCTGTATTAAAAAATTTGAGCGCATCTCGGTCATGCCAGTCACAATTGGGATCACAGTACTTATACAGAGTTCTTTCGAAAGCTGCAGTAACAAAAGTTATGCAACGATTAGCAGGTTCATATAGTCTATCATAAAGAAAAGTGACAAATTGGGGGGTCACAAATTTGGATCAGTTGTGCTTAAGTAATTTTTCCACGTTTTGGACAAATTTCTATGCAATAGGTGGCTCTCAGTATATTGTCCATTGAATGAACTTCTCCCCCAGTATTCAGGCTCTCCCGTTATACTAAACCTAGCAAAAAAGCGGACTTCATCCGGTCCCAAAAAATCTATTGTAACTAGGTTCTCTAATCAACTGATTTTCAGATATCGGATCCATTGTTTGGGCTACTTGGCAAATAACTTCATTTGGTTGTTCTCAGAAGGTAAGAAAAACGAAAAAATGATTAGAAAAAGCTTTGATCAATCCACTGAGGCTCTCTGTCTTCCATTTGCTTTATTGAATGAACAAGGAGATCCTAAAATATAAGTAGTGTAAACAAAAGTTTCATAAACCCAAATTTCAACAGGGAAAAAACACAGCTGGTCTGTTTTCCATCACGAAGCAAGAAATCATTTTGCATAATTTGGCACAAGACCCTGTGGCTACCGTTCACCTTTATCCCTTTTTTGTCGTAGATATTCTTCTGACTATATGGAGATGTAAAAAGGTCTGCCGAACTTGATAGATATTCGATTTTCAGACAATACGCAAATAGTCTCGTTTGCTTCTCAAACCTTGTGCACTCGCCAGATTGATTACTTCTCTATGAGACGAGTTTTGTCAGCTGTGACGCAGGGGATTCCGGAGCAGCGAAGTTTTTATAACGAGGTAACATTTTGCCCATCCAGCCATAGAAGAACGGCTTTCCCGGTGGTAGGCAGGCTCATGTTTTGTTCACGGTGATTTCATAGGATACATGTTATCAGGGTATGGAAGTTACGTGGAGTAACAGGAATTAAATACCAAATCGCCCGTAAAACAAACCAAGCTGCATTTATGATTGGTTCGGCAATCGTCTTGTAATTCTTTTCCAGAGTGTCCAAAACCCCATGTGATTCGGGAAGAATGCGATCGAGACAACACATGTTTACAAACAATCAAGCATGTGGATTTCGTGCTTGAAGACTGTCATTGCAAACGTTTGGAACGAGCTGAGAAAGTGTCATGTTGCTGTCCTAAATCCACAGTTCTAGGCACTCGATGCTTAGAAGAGAGTGGACAAGTGGAGACGAAAACCCTGTTTTATGAGTAAGTATCTCGATTTCGGTTCGTGAACATGTTTGCAACGAATCATCGAACGAATAAGGTCAATTAGTTAGTTAGTTGTCCTGTTTGGTACATGTGGTCTTTTCGCAGAGTCATCATCATCATCAGCTGTAATAACCGCGTACCCGTCGTACAGTGGTTGCAGCTGCCACAGTTTCGTTCACCGATGAGTTGGGGGGGGGGTTAGTTAGCTGCGCGTTGCAGGCGGGAGCTGATAAATTGG
>NW_008751847.1:831727-917831 GCF_000715545.1 Opisthorchis viverrini
GGGTTGGAAAAGGAGCTATGCATTGAAGGCAATAGCTTGGATGCACGAGCGCCATTGAGGGCGCGACTGGGCCATATCTGACAATGTCTCTAGCCATTGATGTGGCCCATCTCGGGGTCCCCCATCCAGGAAGACGGCAATGACCAGCGCAGCTGAGTTTTCTGGTAATAGCTTTTATACTTCGCTGCCAAGTCATTGTTTGACCGCCTCTGGCTCTCTTCCACCCTTCACGTGGTTGTGCGAAAAGTGCCCCTCGAGGAAGTCGGTCGACTGGCATACGCAACACGTGGCCAAGCCAGCGCAACCTATGCAGTGTGATCAGTTCATTTATCGAGGGTGAGTTATTTCTCCCGAATACCATTCGACGTACTTCACAGTTCCATCACCGTCGGTGAGATTTCTTCAGTATTACGTCAGCGTGGAATCATCGTTGGCGTACAGCTGAACAACGGCGCCACGCATACCACACCTAATCAAAGACCAATAAACGCCCCTGAGCTTCCAGTATTTGGACAGGATGCATTCTCTGGGGTAGTCACACTTTTCCTGGAAAACGACCACAGAATGTGGCCAAGCTTCGGGTTAAACAGACAGGGTAGCGTTTTCGAAGTGTTTGAACAACACTCGGTGATTAATCGGTCACGCAAAAGGCGCATATTAGCGAACACGTGGCCACGTAAGACAGGTCGTCCACTGTCCTGATAAGCTAGTTGACTAAAGATCCGTAGATATGACTCTGGTTAGTGGGATCGATCGTTTCGAATTGTAGTCTGCTGGAAAACTCAAAATTAGCTACTCTTTACACACCTGTGTCTTGTGTGGGCCTTAATCTGTTTGGCAAGTTATATGGGGATGTATTGCTGGGTGTTTGTCATCCGCTTGTTTGCTGAGTGATCTGACGCTGCTGTTCTCGCATTGGATTCTAATTGTTGGTCAGACTTGAAGTTTTCTTTCAGCGCTGCAAAATGTATGCCTGAAAGCTTCTGCCTTGTAATGTCCCGTCAGTACAGTCTGTGGTCGAGCAGTACACCGAACTGTTCACAGGTGGTGAAGATCCGTTTGGCTTCTACCCGTGGTTCAGCACGAAATNGCTCTTCCGAACGCTTTAAACCGTCAGATACCGTTCCGTTTACAGGGGGAGGTCCATAGACAAGTTCAAAGGATCCCTGAGAATGTCGTGGATGCCAACAGTTCGTACAACTACCCGGTATTGCTTGTGAATAAGGCGAACGAGAAATACCGATTTTGTTCGAATTCCCGAAGTTTGAATGAACTGACTCTAAATTTGATTGTAGCCGTCCCTTCGGCTGCGGAGATTTTCGATTCACTTTAGCAATCCCAATATCTCATGGTGTTGGATTTTCGTTCTGGATATTGACAACTAGCCTTCAAGATACAGGACCGTGAGAAAACGGCGTTCACGTTTCGGGACACTCGATATTAGTTTAACCAGATGCCGTTTGGTTTGTCAGGGGCACTTTTAGGCACGATGCTTCTTTTAACTAAGGAACTACAGAATGTTGCTGTGTACGGAGACGATATCGTCGTGTGTAGCGATTCCGAACTGGAACACCCCTTGTTGAATTGTATCCAGGAAGCTGACCTGTGGATAAATGAATCCAAGACAGCTTGATCAAAATTCTGTGGCAATGATCGAGCATAAAGTGGGTCAAGGAGATGTCAGGCCTCTGCCAGAAAAGTGATGACGATCCGGGACTGTGTAATCCCCAATTCAAAGTGGTTTTCACGGCAGTTTCTTGGACCAACAACATACTATAGACGGCTTGTCAGAGACTTCATAGCGATTACTGCTAAATTTTACGACTTGCTCCGTCAAAATAGAAAGTTGGAATGGATGAGAGAAGCGCATGAGGCCTTCAAACGTACCAAAGCGCAGATAGTAGATCAGCAATTGTCAGGGTAGTCAGATTATGTAAGGTAAGTCCAGAATACCCGAAACCTGCTGAGACACTCAAACTCCACCAAAATCGCAGAATGAGATCCGTCAAGCATCCGGGCTAGGAAATGCGACTACCCAATAAACGTTCAAGCAGTCAGTCTGTTTAGTAACGACCAACGATGTTGAATGTTTAGGCGTGTCATAGAACAATGGCCAACAATGATGAGTATTCACCCAACGCCGATCGGGCATCGTGGATTCGAGGTCAGAAGTGCTCCTTTAATACCGCAATGTTTCTTGGAATTTTTGTACTCACTTGCTCACAATACGGCTGTTGTGTTCCTTGCTGGAGAGTCTTTTAACGATGCTAAGGCGCTGGACCGGGGTCAGCAGTTTGTTACAACAGCAACGCACCCTCAAGCTGTCCAAGGTGGGAGAAGTTTAGTGTTGCAACAGACACTGGTGTCCAGGGCATGGATGCAGTCATCCTAAAGCAGAGGAATGGGGTAATCGAACATACCAGTAGAGTCCTGACCAACGCTAAGCAGAAGTATTCAATCATAGAGGAGGAATGTTTAGCGATTGTCTGGGCCCCAGATAACTGGAGACCATACTTACTGGTACAAAGACACCACGTTGAGACTGATCGGAAACCCCTTGAGTGGATCGGGACTACCAGAGTTCTCCGCGGAATGCTCACGCGCTGGGCCCTCTGACTTCACGATCCCACACGTACCGAGAAGCATCTGGAACCACCTGACCAATTGGCTTTGAAGACAAGAGGCCGGAGGCGATCAGTGACAACAACCGTTCTTCCGCATTTTCCGCTTTTGGTCCTTTTCTTTCTACAAGTCCTATCAATCGTTAAAAAAGCAATTAGAATACAGTCTTATTGACAACAAAGGGTAAACATTAGGGACCAGAATACAGGCATTATTCTCCTGCTTCATAGGAAATCGGTACATTATCACGGAAGAATTAATATCAACCTGATTCATCATACACACACTTTAGAGAGTAACAGGTGATGAAGACGTATTGCGCGGAAATTAATCTTGAGAATGCAAATGTTCCATTGATGCCACACACTTTTCTCGATGAAAAATGTTACTCCACGTGGCGTTGTTTGTCGGCGTTTGTCGAATATACACCTTAGGGTCTTACTGAAGAAGTCCCCGGTTTTATTCATGAAGGAAACTACTCATAAGGTTGCTGAAAATCCATCGACAGCCCACAACCGGTTTTGCCCTCGTTGGGGCTCATCAGGTAGGTACAGTCCCCGAGTTTCCGTCAACCCTATATTCTCAGGTTCATTCGAAAAGCCCTAAACGAGTAGACCAGCGAGCCGGCATTGTAAGCAACATACATTGAGAATTGAATGTTGATCTCGTGTTAACCTTTGTTTCAACCCTATCAGACTGGTAAATGGGCAATGTGCTCGCCGCGTCAAACTGGACCGTATGCCCGTACCGTGTCCTCCACCAGGAGCGGAAAAACCGACACCCAGTTGTGATCCGCAGACATGTCTTGAGCCGGTTTTGGAACAACGTTGGTTCCGTGTTGGATGCCGCTGTGTTGAGCAAAAACCTCAACAGTTCCGTACGTGTTGCTGCTCCAATCGCATCGTCCGAGCCAAGAGAATATGCAATCCAGATGGGTCCAGTCTGCTTGTGAGTTACGATTCTAATCTTTTGAAAAGTTCAGTTCATCCAAACAAGACGAAAACACTGCACTTTTGATTCATTTATATGATCGAATTAAGATTTAAAAGATATATGGGGAAATCACAATATAATATGAGCAAAATGATGTTTCGGTAGAATTTAGTGCGCTCCTGGAGGCCAAGCGTCGTTTGTGAGGCAAGTAGAGCGCATGGGTTAAACTATGGCCATCGTAGACATCATCCATGTCGTGTTTGTTGAAATGGGAGATTCTTGGTGAAGTGACAGGGGCACTGCCTCCAGACCGAACGGTCCGAATCCGGGTTTGTGAAGTTAACAGTGACGTTCCTCTGCCCACAGTAGCATAAGCTGCCCGATGTTAATACTGGCTTAATTGGAAAATGAGTGACTATCTGCAGTACTGTTCAAGTACGGTATAAAATTGGTAAAACCTCTGGGATGTGCATACCTGGATGGTTTTCAAAAGAACGACACCGGTGGTGGACTCTCCTGGGGTTGTAGTCAATGTAGTGAGTAATGTCAGACCAAGAAGTTCATGCGTTTGTTTTGTAATAAATAGCGTGAATGCAATCACGTTAGCCGATTGAATATTGATTAGGTGGTCTAATTACGGTTCACTTTAAAGCACTGAGGTTTCCAACAGTTTCTATAATGTTGACATTGATATACAAGACTACGTCTCTAATCGGCTGGCTGACTGACTGAACCAGACCTTAGTCATCCCTCACGAACCCATGCTATACCGTGGCCTACGCTGGCCAGGTTTAAGGCTTCACCGTTTACCCCATTCAACCAAGAAGTTCACTGAGGACTAGTGATATCACATCTATATGAATTTCATGTTTTAAGACTACCAGTAACATATCCACCTATCTAAAACAGCTCTAGTTACCGTACGAATTCCTAACTGTGTACATCGTCACCGTAGGAAGGCGTTAAACGGTTTCATGTAACTTTCTAGTCCTGGAGTGAGCCAGTCACCTGAAGTACTTTAGTCCCTAACACGGACTGCAATAAAACCTCTCTGGATTGACGATGGATCCTAATGCAAATCTTAATCTCCGAATTGATTTCGGGACAACAATAGTGCAAATACTGACGTGAAGGGTGGGGTGTTGTTACCAGAACTGTGAGAACAAATTCTCCTCCTTGTATAATAATCTTATAGAGGAGAATTACTATCAGTCATTTCCCATCCTGTTCAACTTTGCCACAGATGACTCAATCCTGGCTTTTCCACAATGGCCACTGCGTTCCACAAGTCATAACTAAAAGACTCGATATCCCTGTCTGTCACCCGCAACGCGTGACTGCGCTTGGTACGTGCGATACCGTTACGAGAAGACAAGTTGCGCTGGTGGAGCGGTTTGCCGTGAAACAATGTCGTTGCCAGGCCATATTCCGGGAAAAGATTGAGCGCATATGTGGTACGTTACACGAATCCGCATATCAATCAACTAACTGTTCACAGTGATAGTCAAGGCATACTTATCCAGAAGACATTTGGTGGACCCCTGAATCGAATAAGCAGGGATTTTCTCTCTTTTGTGTGCAAAGCTCGCAGAAGTCGATTCCCGAATAGGAGATGCGGTTCGAATACTCCCCATTAGGTGGTAAAATAAGGTCATGATCACCAGGTCCTTCTAATCGGATGGTTTGAACATTCATACATCGTAAATACCGATGTACTTGATGTGGAAAACCATATTAGTTTTTCATTCAGGTGTATTCGACTATGCCTTGCTTTTTCCATGTTAAACCTTTCCTTGAATTGGTAATTGCCGGTGAATTGACGTCTGGGTTGGAGTGACCAATGAGCTGGAACATCACACACATCGCTCTCTTTTTAACAGCCCTGCCAGTTTTCAGAGAAAACAGTTATTAACCAAGGCTACTGTCAAAATTAATTTGGACTGGCTTCAACATATTAGCAAATTTGGCCCACTGAATTTTCTCGCAGTTAAACATGGTTGAAAAAACACATTTAAGTGAATTGTACTCTTTATTAACAAATAGACTTTTCTTGCACGAATCATTTAGTATTTAACTTCGCCTTGTTCCATCATCGGACCCAACAGTTTCAAGCCATCTGATACTGTTGTGTTAAAATTTCGGACTTTACACAGGCCCATATGTGATATGTTTGTGGAACCGTTGAGCGTTTGACTGTTCCCTGTTTCGATGAAAATCGCTTCAGCCGACGAATTTGGTTGCCTAATATGACCGACGGATTTTGGTATCCTGTAAATCAAACAGCTTAACAACGATTCTTGGGCCATTTTGCTCCGGTGCGGTGCCGGGGAATCCGAGGGATTCTGCAAGGCAGCGATGCTAAATTATTTGATGTGGCCAGGCCTTAAGTTCACCTCAACCACGATAACTGCTGATTGCAACCATGCGCGTGTAACGTTAGACCAACCGATTATGGGTCAGAGCAGCAAAGTTTGTTCTGTGGCGACAATGCTACACCCCTGACTGTCTGACGCATGCGAGGCCTGGAGCCTAAGGACGGCGGTTGATGGAAAATGATGGTATTACAGAGGTTGGGATGAAAAACGTTTCGTGGAAACTTGGAGACGCTGGTAGGCAAGGACTCCGTTAAAGATAAGACTTTGTAACTGAAGTATAGTGAAGAACCATCGGCCTTTGTGGTTCCAATGTACTGAGAGTAATCTGCGGGACAGCTCTTCCTATGTTGCGGACTCTCAGAATGATTAAACTAGATTGTTGACTCCGTCAGCTGGCTGCTATTTCTGGGTGATTCATTCACCTGTGGCTCATTAGTATGTTTTTGTTAGTTTTGTCCCCTGCACGCTGGACGTCTCATTTCAAGGACTTTGGAGTATAGATGGTCAAGTCCGATCCATCAAAACTCATAAATACCGCGAAGTTCTATTGGTCAGCCGGAGATATCGTGCACTAGGGGGTAGAATATGAGTGCTCGCCACACTCTTATTCTAAGCGGATGGAACGAGGATCGAACAGTGAACTGTTCAGGAAATCATTGGGAAAATAACCACATTAACTCTTTACTCTTTACTCTGGATGCCCACCATAGTCAATTTGTGGTAGTTAGCGGCTGTCTGTCTGATCGTTTTGAAATAGACATACTCAGATGCTTCTCAGAAACAGATAGCGGCTACAGAAAGCTCAAGTATATTAATCAATAACGTAATGATTTAACTGGACACCTGTCTACATGCCCAGTAATATCTACTGTGCTGTCATACTCACTCTGCCTACTGCATTCTAACCAACGCGTCTGTTGAACAGCCATAAGCCTGTGCACTTCAATCACAAGAGGTAGAGTGTTTATCGAACTCTTTAACTCAGGCAAATGCGCCTGTTTTTTTTCGAAATTGTTTTGCGTATAGAGAGGGTCTTGCCAAGTTGTGCATTAAGGTGTTCTTGCTGTTCTGTACGTACACTGTGTCTTGGAGAAGTTGAGCCGGGTGTAATAGAAGGCTGGGCCTTGCGAGTTATCGCGTATAGTAGTTAAGAAAATAAGAGACCTCTCTGAGTCCAACCGCCGTGTTAAGGTATTGCTTATGCTACCAACGAAAATGTCCCATATCTTCAAGTTTTCATGGTACGGTTGATCACAACCAGCTCCTGATTGGTGATTCGTCACGCAGCTGACCATCACATAATTGGCGAGCTTATAAAACTCGGAGTTTAGTATCTTGTGGTAGGTGTTTTCTAGACCAGATAGAACCAAAAAGACTGACTGATAATTGTCCAAAGCTTTGCGCCAATGTGCAGGCCGAATCCGTCCACTTTTCGTGGAATGAAGTCAGCTTGTGTTGATTAATGCACTACGGCCTGTTCCACCCCGCCCCCGTTAAACCCTCATTTAAAGCATTTTTGACCTCAGCCCAACGAGTGCACATACAGTTGAGCGGCTTATTGAATGAAACTGCATTTAGCCAAGGCTAAGGATACTTTTTCATCTTCATTACCTACCTTCATCATTTTATGCGTACGACAATTCACACAGTAACGCACACCAGTGACGTGACCTACAGTTTTGGTCGTGCTCTTCTGAAGCAAGTGTTTCAGTTACACTCATAACGATTATATAATCTTGTTAACCTGTTTTACAGCCTGTCCAGCTCCGGTGGAACATGCAGAACCCTGCCAGCCTGCAACCTGCCTTCAGCGTATTGTCCGAATACCGTGGGCTTTAGACGAGCAGAAAGGGCAGTGTGTTCGTTTGCCGCTTCAAGTTCAAATGCGTCCATGTTGTTGTTTGCGTGAGAAAGAACCTCCAGCGGAAAGCACACGTTGCAATCCGATAACCGGCGAAGTGGAGCTTACTCGAAGGAGCTTCATCTTCAACGTGGTGAAACGCGTTTGTGAAGTCCAGGAGGACAAACGGTACAATAAGCTAGGTAAACACTGCAATATCTCGAATATTGTGACAACCGAATCATGAGTCGGCCTGTGTGCAGCACGTTCAGTTGTAGAATACCACGAACGAGAGATTCAGTTGAGTCTCTCGTGAAAACTAAATTGATTTGCAAATGAGTGTATTTCTCGAAAACAGTCCAATACGGGTTCAAGTAGAACATAATGTTGACGGTAACTCGGGGACTGTGCCTACCTGATGAGCCCCAAGAATGGCGGAACCGGTCATGGGCTGTCGAATAGTTTTCAGCAACCTTATGAATAGTTTCCTTTATGAAAAAAGGTGCATGGACCCCGTTAAATCTGTTTTTCCGCGTTGCGATTGGGTACTATGTTTCGGGATCAGCGTCTCAAAAAACCCAGCCACCATTGAAAGGTACATCACGGTGTGCAACGGCGCATGTTCAGTTATCTCATCCACCAGCTTTACCAAGTGAGGCGAAGTAACGCTGTTCAGAAGTGCGACCCACCAAGTCTAGAATAGGTTGTAACCCACTGGGGACACAATCACCAAGGTACTGCAAGGCTACTCAGGATTTGGCTTGGGTATCCAAGATGCCACTTGCATCACACACCTTCTCTCTCTCCAGCAGGCATATCATCATGTCTGCAATTTTTCAAGCTCTCTTTGAAAAAGAATTCCAGGATCACATATATTTTTTGTTATCAGCTTTGATAGCGCGGCGGTTATTCAATGAAAGCACACCGCCGGGATCGGACGAAAACGCACTCACGTTTGGAGTGTGCACCGCTCAATTTACGTTCTTAAGACGAACCACTGCACATCAAAACGATCTCACAACCATGGTGTATAATTCCTATTTATCTGAATATTTCAGACTGCCCGTCGCACGGGCGAATACTCCGTGGTCACTGTAACCAACTCAACGGAATTGCCATTGATAAGGTTGAAATCTGGGAAGCACGACTTTCCGAATGTCAATGCCGGCGGATGATAAAAACTATCAAAAGGATATGCTGTAAGTTGGTTCTTTGTGGTGTATGCATGAATTTAGTTCCACAAAGAGTGATAGGGTCAGCGCTTCGCTTCATCACAAGCGAATTTGATGCACTCCGATCATCTTGTGTGTTGTGCAATCGCTAATCGGTTCGAGTACCTGTTACAAACTGTTATACCAGCCCTAACGGGTTTCCAACGCGATGCATACCTGGGTGTGTTGTAGGAAGGGTTCTGGGGATTTCCATCGTTGGGAAGAGACTCTCGATTACAAGGATATCACACATGCTGAGGTGTCGATATGGGATTTTGAGTTACGCGAATCCGAATATCAGAACGGAGAATCGGGTTCGAACGTATACGCTACCACTCAAACACAAGTAAGGGAAAGCGCACAGCACACCTCACTTGTCCGTACTCGCAGCGTCACATGTCCTCAGGCCTACGTCAACACCGCAACACCCAGGTCCGGACGCAGCCGCTAGCGGACGGACCAGTCTCGCGATTCTGATTGGCGATACGATCACGCGGACGTCGCGACAGGCCAAGTCAGATCGGCCCCGCAGGCGAAGTATGGACGCGTACGCGTAGGCAGATCAGTGACACGCGCGCATGTTAGCGCACAAGAGACGGACGCAGCGACCTTGTGGTAAGATGGCAGAGACGGAGCAAAATGTGTGTACCAGTAACCACAATGGCGAACTTTCTAAACCAATCGGGGAATTATCGTGCTGCCAAGTTTAATTCAACGGCACGTGTGCTACAGGTCTGCTTATTACGTGGCTACGACCACGTCGGGCTCCCCCCGGTTGCGAATATTGTGAGCACACACAAGGGCTTCGTACCCTCACAAACTGGCGCCCAAACTACCAACAGTGGTTTAGCAGTTTGTTTTCTCTGTGTGCTAAATTTGCTCAACCTATTTCACGGCAGTTTTCCGCAAATACGTACAATACCTGTCTGGAATCGATTGGAACAAAAGCGAAACATCCGGAGAACTGAGTCATTTTCGACAACCTTGTAGGCATTCCTCGATTCTTGGTCCTTCGCACCTAATATGCTACCTCTGAGCCATTCGGCTGAAGACTGTAAAAGGTGATCATGATTTATCTTAGAAAGAATTATAGAGTGACTATGTTGGGAGAATACCATCTAGTCTCTCTATTTTCGCTTTGCGTATAGTTTTACCTCTGAGGTGAGATGGACCAAGTGGTTAGAGCGCGAATTTCGTGACCGGAAGGTCCGTGGTTCGAACCCGACTTCTGCCTCTCGACTTCCCTGTCTAGGCTTGGGCAACCTGGCATAGCAGCTAGGCACCGAAAAGGTGCTACAGCTGAACGATTTCGATAGTTCTATCTACCGATTTGAACGTTATGCAACGCATGACTTTTCCACTGAGGGATTTTGTGTCCAGGTGTGTGGTCAACTTTGATTGCTGTGATCAAAGTAGGATAGACTTTATTGCGGCTATTCTGCTGTTGGGGAGTGAAATGTGGAGAGCCGGCTCCACATGTTTGTTGGCTGCGTTGGGTTTATGGTTCACGAGTATACTTACTCATTCCCATATCAGATTTCCTACGTCAGATTTGGATAGTTAACCTCGTCCAAATGTGGTGTACGGTGTGTACTATGCATACCATATGTTTTGTTTCGGCTCAGTATTCCAATAATCTTTCATCAGTGTTTCATCTTTTGCCAGCATGCTCCCATCTAGATCATGTCTTGCCACCCTTGTGTCTGGCGGATGAAGGGGTTCTTATCAAGAAGCACGTGGTACACCATCTACGACAAAATGGCTGCCAGCCGGAGGAGAAAATACTAAAGGAAACTATTGGTAAGTTCAAGCACACGCTACTAGTAAAGCGTTTTGCACAAGATTTGTGAGCGGGTTGGCGTAATTTCTCACTTAGAAACGAGATCAACCGATTCTTCGGTCGGTTTAAAGAAGTGTTCCGATTGATTGCCCTGTGCTCCCGCTTGGCGCTATCATTATCAGCTCATCCCTACCTCTAATCGGTCGTCTTTGATTCTCAGATCTTGTATCTCGTACTCTGCTAAGGCTCAGGGTATAAGGAAGCGTGAATTTGCGTACTGTTTTGTGTTATTCTTGATGTGGCTAGAGCTCGTCAGAAACATTTATCAGACAACAGTTTTCCGCTGCATTAACCACCACACAGTTGAACCAAGTTCAAACTGTGGACAGTAGATTACAGCGTAAAGGCGCCTACGAAGATTTAACTCAGACGATATTCCATAGAAATGTGAGGCTTTCGTGAGAACTGGTTCTATTCTCGTGGAAACGCACTGAAAGGTGCACAAAGTGAACTGTGGTGCAAATGCGTCGTGGTTCAGAGCTGATGTCAGTTACTCTGTGGTCTCGCATGAATTGGCTAAATGGGGCTAGTCGGAGGGATTTATGTTCGACCGTTCTTGTGCAGTCAGAAGCACTTAGCAACTGTTCATGTTGTATACAAAAATGGGGCTCAAGCAAACTTCCTTGCAACTGTGGTAAGAAACCAGACAAGACAAACACACTACTCTTAAGTTTGCTGATAACCTTTCGACAGGCCACAACCGGCTTCATACTTCTTGGGGCCCATCAAATAGGACAGTTCCCGAGTTTTCGTCAGTCTCCTGCTCGGACGGAATGCGCCAGCTACTCTCGTATGCACACTAATTTGGTTTTGATGGGAGACGCGACTGAATCCAGTTGGATTCAGCTGGAAACGACTTTTCAAGTTCTGCCCTTAATTAGTATGTCGGTATAATAAAGACAGGAAGTTTGTACTTGAGGACTGCCATCAGTAACGTCGTCGGGATCGACGGTTTAAGTATGTAGACTACAGCAATCTAGCTTGTGTCGTTTTCACTCTAATATGCATTTCCTGCAATTTTTTATATACCAGTGATGAGCTCCGAGATGACTCCAGCTATTGTGTTAGAAGTTAGTTTTCAGGAGACAAGTCCACGTGTGTGCTCTTATGCCTCTGGGTCTATTTCAGTTTGTGCGGAAGGCGAACACCCGCGATTCCAGTGCAATCCAACAACTTGTGATAGCGTCCGTACAGTCTCCTTGGTCGAGCGTGTGGGATGTCGGTGCGTTCCACGCGTGAGAGAAGAGCGCGGAAAATGTTGCTGTCCGGAGCCAACAGAACAACAGGAGTGTACAAATGGTGGTCGCATACTAGTGCTTCATAAACTCTCCTTCATCTTGGACAAAACTCGACAAACATGTGTACCTCAAAAAGACAAGGTTCAAAAAGAAATTGGTAGGTTTTTTCAACGTCGCTGAGAATTGAAACTAATGCTACACCAACAGGGTAATTATGAAAATGTAATATTAAGAAAAATAATGGAGAAATCTCCTCAAAATGACCTTCATACAGTATTATTTGTTTGTACTTGGGATTCAACTAATCAAGTTGCACCGCTTACTACGAGCAATCCATGGGACCTAGTGAAAGTCCTCGAATCAACGATATGTCAGTTCACACTTCAAAGTGTATCTCCTTACTTGAGTCTACTGGAAGTATAGTGTGATCACAACGGTTGTTACCTAAGGTAACAATATCCCTATCTCCCGAAAGTTCAATAACCGAAACAGATACTATGTCGTCTTGTCAATAATACTATGTCGTCTTGTCCACGGTCTTGGATTCAGTCCTCTGATCTTGGTTATTCCTGTGAAGTGTTCTGTCTGTCACCGTCAGGTTAATTCACCACGTACAATGCATCATTTATAGTATAGTGTTAGACATGAATTTTTTATATGTGCCAACTTCAACACATCCACGAGGTTTTACAACGGTCACTTGTCGTAACCGCCAGAAGTAGGACGCCATTCAACTGGAGGGGGATCGGCCTCACCTTGTTATCAGGGGCGCATGGCTGAGATCTCAAACTGATTAGAACAAACCTGAACTGTTATTCTAGAATGTTTGACCAGTCTGAATAAGCGGGCAGTACATAGCTCACACCCATTCGACAACTGGTTTGCAGATGAAGCTATTAGGACATGGAATTGTGAAGTGAGCGTATTTGTGCCTGCGATAACGCTCTGTCGAGCGGATTTTGTTGGCATCACATCATGCAGCTTTGATTGTTCTTCTGGGCAGAGCAATCAAGTGCGATTTGAGGAAACGTTCAGAGTTGTTCAAGTTGTAAGTATTGTTCTACGTTCAAGTAGCATAAAGTTGTCAGGTGAGATGGCTCAGTGGCTAGAGCGCGAATTTACCGACAGGCAGGTCCGTAGTTCGAACCCGACCTCTGCATCTCGACTTCTTCTGTCTAGGGCAACCTGGCCCTATCCCAGATCTCGTGCCTCCTTCGGGTGGCATGGCAGCTAGGTGTCTAAGCGGTGTGAAGTTGAGGAATTCCATTTGATCGTTTATGACTTCTTATGTTCATTTCAAAATGCAAGCTTTGACTTCGTAGCAGCTCCTTAAAGTGTAGCGTGGGAGGTCAGGAAGTCAGCAGTATTCGGGGTTCGAGAGGATGTAGCGACGGCACACGTCGGTTCTGAAATTTGCAGATATAGAGGTTGGTATTGCGGAATCCACATGGCACACAGCACACATTCGCACAGGGTAGGTAACACAGGAAAGAAGACCGGAGCGTGGCAACAACACATGTGTATTCAACCGAAACCGAAACCGGAAGCCGGGGGGGTACAAAGTTAGGTCAAGGTCAATCAGGAGTGTTTAGAAGCGGGCTACTCTCTCCTGTCCGGGGTTCGTGGTGGCTCGTCCGTGGTACCTGCAATAGGGAGAGAGAGGGAGAGGCACACATAAGGTCATGTGATAGACGTGCAAGCAGATACAGTCGAGTCCCAACTGCGCTACAAAAGTGTATTTTAAACGGACCGCAGTCAATTTCACTTTCCAGTCACTGGTCGCCACGGGTACCATCTTCAGATTACGTTGCCCAACAGCCTCACATTAGTTGAGTAGTGTCCTGTAAATTTCTTCCGACGAAGCTGAACGATATGCGTTTTATCTGTGAAGGACATCATGTTTCGTACGGTCTAGGCATCTGCCATGCTGGGCATATCCAGCTGGACTAACACACAGGCGAATTAGCTACTATCGAGCGATCCAGTTCACTGACACCCTCAAATGCTTTTCCATTGACGAGAACATCTCGGCCACAACTCAGCCCAGCTGCATCTTAGGATATAGTATACATGTTATGGGACTACTACTCTGTACAGTGAGTTTAGTTGTCAGTCTCATTACCAGGTATAAGTGGAGCGTTCAAACATCCTAGCTTGTCATGAATAAGTAAAACCCCACTGTCACATCAGACAGGGTTCATGTCTTCTTATTCATAAAAACAGTAGTCGGAGATTATCAGGACCAAGTTTGCTAACGCCTGATTATCATTTTCGTGGGGCTGGTTCTTCGGTGACCGATCCGACAGCGGAATTCCAGCAACCAGGATCTCTTTGAACGAGAGTTCTCCTATGGGGAAGAACAAATAGGAAGTCGCCAGAAGACTTCCCAGATGAGTTAACACATAGTCCTGTCGATCCGAAAATGGATACAGAATGCCGCGAAAATGTTGAAAACTGACGAGACTATTATCGGTTCGAAGAAACGAAAGAAAGAATTGTGCTAGAGGGAAAATATTGACCGCAGTACGACAAGTCGAAACCCCAATTACCTCAGTTCATCTCATACGGCACATTCTTATATGATGCTGGATACGGCATTCCAGTTCGGCTCTACAGATTTTCAAAATGAATATCTTTATTTACTTTCTGGAAGTAATCCTTCTTTGTTCTCTACTGTATTGTTAGACTATTTATGCGCAACCAGTTTCCCAGCCACATCAGCACAACAAAACGTAATCATCATGGCGTATTGGTCGTTTTTTTTATCTGATTCCATTCACTTTCTCGCACTTCTACCATACGAAATTTTGAGTTTTTTGTGGTTCTCGAGTGTTGAAGAGCCAGCCTTGACAAAGCCACTTGTTGTTTGGCCACAGAATGTCATGAGACCGGACCGCACTTGCTCAAAGAATACTGTGATAAGGAAATTTGTCATCCGGTCGCCCTTCTGAGACAAGTTGTTCTTCGTAACTGTCAATGTGGTAACCTGGTTCTTCGCAAGGTGAACAAAAATACTCGCTGCTGTTGCCCACCACCACGGTTCAAGACCAACTGTTATCCACAATATGGTGTTATTTCGCGCGTTATGTATCGCTACGAACTGTTCAAAGGTCACTGCATCTCCCGGAAATTTGTCGATCAAGACAAAATTGGTGAGTTGTAATTTTTTTACGGTGATTTTGACGGTGGGGTTCTTCAGTATACCCGCGCGTATGACCCTAAGTGTTGCGAGAGCACATTATCGAATAGGACACAACACATCAAGCCAAACTGTTCCGCACCGTTGCCTACATGGGCCACTTTAAGCCGGATGTGATCCTGTAGACTGAGTCAAACGGCTGGAACTCCAATGTTCCCAATAATGCTTCCTGTATGAGCTACATACTGTGATGTTCACAAGCTTTCGTCGATAAGTTCCGTTTAGTTCAGCAGGCAAGGTGTGGATGTAGGGGAACACCTCGTGCGTCGGTCTCCATTAATCCTCTCATAACCACATTGATGACCTTCAATAAGGGATTTCTTAGTTCTGTGGACGATTTCAAATTACCCATGAAATCATCGTTGAACTTCTTATGAGAATTGGATACATCCAAGCAAGTCGGACTGGGCCGCTTAATCACAGGACTAAAATAACGCTCTAAGGGACGATTTCTGTTGTCTTTTTTGCACACTATCCCTCCGTTATCCCAACACGTGAGGATGGAACAGAGTTCACAATGAAGTGGCACTGCAGCTGGACACCGAAATGTGAACAGGGACTATTCAGTGAGCACTTTTTAAGCTTCAACCAGATCCACACTCGTGTTATCCACTTGTCACGTTAGAGTTTGCTACCTTGATCGATTATCAGTTGAGTTCAACCGGGGTGCCTGCGTTTTGTGTCTATCTCCTCTTTATATGATAAACCATCTGAGTGAATTTCGGTCACCATGGCTGATTAAAAAGGGGAAAGAACCAGCCGGTTTCACATGCAAGAAGATTCAAGACATGCAGAACATAAATTTGGCGTCGAAGTAGGAGGATGAATGAAGGAACCTAACTACGAAGGTCCAGAAATGGCTTATAAGTGCCCATTCCATAAACACTGGAATTTCCTACACACTTTCATGACCGAACACTGACGCACTTGTTTGGTTATGAATCTGTTGGTGCAGTTGTGCGACTCAGCCAATAAATGACAAATTTGTTTACTAGAAAGAGTGACTGTGATCCATTTGCTGGATATATGACCTACTGCTGTGTACGACGTATACAAAAAACTTTTTTGAACCACACAAATAATCATACTGTTTTAGACCACAGTTTTCTCAATGCCCCCTTTATACCGTGAACCCGAGTCTGGACAGCCGCTTGATAGCTTGATGCGTTTGGCCTATTAGTGCATAGTTGTGATAACCGTAATACAAATCATGTGTATGCACTAATAAAAGTTTTTAACTGTGATTGACAGTTGTTTACAGGAGCGCTTTGTAGCATGTATGAAATAAAGAGCAATATAAAATGTGGAGCATGTCAAAAAGGGAACTTATCGTATGTGAGAGTCCCTTGACGAAAGTCCGGACGGCGGGAACGTGTTTTCTCCGCAGCATAGCTGCTACACGTGTTCCATACCTGTCCGTGAACCTAGAGTGTTTGGCTGACTCCTTGTTCTCCGCGCGCACGCGGGTTTGTGCGTGTTGACTACGTTCGATTTCCCTATATGTAGGCCCGTTTGCGCGTACGTGGGCGTATCATCACGTGAGTGTTTGTTCCCTCACTAGACGCAGACAATGGATGTCCGATGAGTCCCCTTAATGTGACGTGGTTGTGGGCATGACAAAACGACAAGTCTCGTGATCCAGTGAGCGACTGTTAGCTGAACAGTTAAGTGTGTGGGTGACTGGGTCGCCACAAGCCAAACCAGAAAGCCAATCAGTGTGCGAATCAGCTGATCTGTTGATCACTGACGCGTACGGGCGTGCCATGTGCAACCGAAAACGGTCTGTTTGGTAAAGCTCACGTTCTTCATGCGAAAATGGACAATGTGAAGTTCGATTTCCAAGTGCTTCTGTCTCCTAATAAATACCAGTAATATACAGAAACAGCAATATCAGTGTTGACATTGATGGTTTGCTGTCTCAAGACCAAAATATTTATTGGATTTCTAGTGTGTATATTCGTATAACGATTTGTATTTGCATTTCTTCTCAGTCTGCCCAAAGGAGCGCATTACTCGTGGTGTTTGCAACCGGGCAACTGGAATGCGCCCATTGTTGCGTCATTATTACGAACTTGTTGGTTGTAAATGCCATCCGCGAATTCACAAGGATAGTGAACCTTGCTGTAAGTTCATCAATGCGGCCATAACTTTTGCTCGTAAGATGTTTTGAAAGTTTTCTGACACACTCGGTAACGGCTTAGTCAGCAACGATGTTGAGACATTGGATTGTTACTTTGACGCTAAGATTAGTCCGTGTTAATTGGCCGATGTTGTCCCAGACGTGAGTCACTCGGTTTAAGTACCGAGCTCTTCCATCCAGATATTTGGACCCTGAATCTCTTGAAATGTGTGCGCTTATGTGGTTTTAGGGCGTTTTCAAACATCACAAGATGTGACTCTTGTTCAGACTACTTATTGGCATTATCAGTCAGGTTTAATAGTTGTGAGCTGTCTTACTTTTCATTCCGGTCAATCATTGGTTCCCCCATGGGACTTGATAACCATGAAAAACGTGGACTAACAATGTAATCATGTGTGAATAAGGATGATGCAAAACGGCTCGGCTAGTTGAGATTCTCGTTCGCATTGTGGCTCATCCTGCTGGTGTACAGAGTTCGGTCACGTGATCCCTTGGTTATTAGCTCTGGCAGCTTGGTCCTTAGCCACGCCCCTTATTATGATGACATATTATCACGGTCAGCTGATAGGGGCTATGGTGCCAACAAACCACATGCTAACGTCTATCTTACCTCAAGCTCTTGACCCAACCCCCACCTTGCCGCTAACTAAAGCAGTCGATTGCAGAAAGTGATGTACAACACACTTCTGACTCTTGAATTCACAGCCTGTCCATTGCCGGAAACTGTCAAACTTCCGTGTGATCCTGCTAAACCGATTCGCAAGGTTGTTCGTGTCTCCTTCGATTTGGAAGAAGATACCATCAATAGGAAAATGCGCTGTGCGAAGCGTATTCACCATATACGTAACGAACCTTGTGGTGAGTCCACCAATCAGTTTGATCGCAAGTTACACCACCTTAAAGAGCTGTAGAAGTAAATGGTCTCTTGTCAAAGGATGTTTGGGTAGGTCAGTCATAGCCTTCAGGAGACAAAAATCCTAGGGATTTATGTTTATGTTGCTGTCCCGAAGCATATCGGGTTTCGTTCAGCAATGAAAACAGGTCGACCTCCGCTACCAGTCGGTTTGAGAGCGACACAACAATCGTGGCTTTTTCTAACCGGCGTATTAACAAAATTACGCATTCGACAGGTCGGAGTTTTTTTGAAAGCAGTCAGAGCTGAATGAGACTTCCAAGCAGCTAAATTTGTTTTTTTTCCAGCTGTCATCTTAATGTTGATACAAGACCATCAACATTTACCAGTCTGGTGCACTTGGACGGCAATAAAATTGTCCCTCTCTCGAAAAAAGCACTGGGGTAAATCACTTTTAAGATGGAACAGTTTTTTTAGTCCCATGATGGCCTTATAAAAGGGAAACGTACCTCAAAAGATTGTACCCCTGCTCATATGGGTGAAACTGTACTCGCACCAGTAATACTGCCCACAACAGTGGTAGTATTACTGATCACATTTAGCAGTGACGTTCTCGGCATATCATTCAGTAGTACAGTAATCCTTTTGAATTTGCAGAGAACCACAGACGAAAGGCTTTATTGTTATCACCAAATTCTCTCTTCAAAACGTTCATCTGCAGCTAGCCGATGCTGTCCAGAATACATGGACCTAGGCTTCACAGGCCAGTGTTCACAATCTCTACCTTGACTATATAATAATGTAATTTATCAAACATTTATCCAACCCATTCCAATACAGCTTGTGAACCGACAAAGATTGAGAAGCACTGTGGGCGCGGTGAGCTTGTTGTGATCCGCAAGGAACACCACCTGACCGTAAAAGGTGACGAACCCACATGCGTACAGCGGACCTATGTCAAACGAGTACCAGTCGTATGCAACGGGGAACTCACGAAGATCTACCGCTCGCAGTGTGAAGGCTTCCGGCGGAAGGTCATACATGTAAGAGAATTTGTTGAAGCAAACACCTGTGAATGTCGAAATCAAGCGCGTGTGACCTTCGAGGCTTGCAGTAAGTGCTTGGCTGTTTCTTATAATCATCGTTTTGGCTCGAGCAAGTTGTTTTCCGTTCCGTTCAGATTCTATGTGCTCACCTCGCAACCGACTATTCCATATGATTGACATGAAGTCATTGTGAAAACTGACCGAAATTGGATTAGATTTGATCTGGTAAGGTAAAAATGCTGAACAAGTGGTGGGTACTTTACCGGTTCAGGAAACTACCCGAGGTACTTGTTTTACTTTCATTGGCGTTATGATTATCGCTTGATTGCGTTTTCAAAAGTAAATTTTTCATTGTTATTTTCTACCCTGATGTGGTGTGATGGACTGGAATTACCTCATTAATTTGGGTTCTGATTACCTATTCGTAATGGAGTGTTCTAATTAGCCTCCATTATTATCAGATTGACGTGCGAATCGGTAGCCGTAGAGACTACTCGAGTTGCAGGAAGCAGGATGTAAAAACGTTCGGGGATCCCTGGCATGTTCACGCTTGGTTATTGGTCTTCCTCTTGGATAATTGCACAATAACGATAGCAGAACTGAAGTTCGTGGACGGATAAGTCTATTATTGGCTTGCATTGACTTAAAAAAACTCCGGAACGTCACAAGTACTGTGTCAGTCGAAACTGCTTTTCGGCAAATAGCAATAACTAGAACGCATCCATGGCCAGCGATCAGTACACTGTTGAGTTTGGTCAATTATGCCAAGTCACTTTCGCCTATTCCATAGGTTTGCCGACTGCTGACCTCCTCGTAGCACTGAGAGAGAAGGTAAATATCTCTCGTTTGTGGTGAGGATATTGATATCCCCAACAGCGCAGCAGCTGACTTACAAGGTTTGAGGCTCATCAAATAAGCGCCACCCAAGAATTTCAATGATTCAGTTTTTTTCATAAAGGAAACTACTCACAAGGTTGCTGAAAATTCTTCGACAGCCGATGACTCGTTTCGCTCTTCTTGGGGCTCATCTGGTAGGCGCAGTCCCCGAGTTTCCGTGAACCTTGTGTTCTTTATGAAAATATACTGCGATATCTCGAATATCGTTCCAACCGAAACATGAGGCGCCCTGTGTGCAGCACATCCAGTTGTAGAATATCATAAACGAGAGATTCAGTTGAGTCGCTCGTGAAAACCAAATCGATTTGCAAATAAGTGTGTTTCTCGTGATCAGTTTTTTGTCCACTTAAACGGCTACTTTTTGAACATTTGACCCCAAAAACTGACTCACTAGAGTGGGTAAGGAATTATCGAAATTCAAGTTTGCAGCCCGAATCCGAAGTTCCAGATTATACTTTCAGCCAAGGCTGTCATCGGTTTAGAGTGAGGAGGCAGTCCATTGGTTTCGTGTTTTTTTTTTCACAACTAGTTTGATCCCGTCCAAGCTCGACCGTTTCCCTCCCCCCACAGACTGTCATCTGAAGAATCGTGTGCATCAAGACTGCAAGAATGGCGTTCTGTTGGTTTCGAAAGAACTGTACACATCTAAACCGTTTGTCGACCACTGCATTAGAACAATCTCCAGAGGGGTACACCCTGTTGGTAAGTCAACCGGCTGTTCTTAGCGATTGTTGTATGATTCAACCATAAAGTGATATGGATAAGGAGTCTGCTATTTTGTATGTAATGTTGTAACAGGAAACCTCACAGGCGGGTGAATCTTGCGACCAGTAGCGCGAGTATTGTGGCGACGGTGCGTGTCTGTGTCTGATGCGTGTTGAGTATGTGTATACACGTATGTCAAACCAGACTAGCTGAAGGAAACTACCCGTAAGTTTGCTGAGAATTCTTAAGCAGTCCACGACTAGTTTTGTCCTTCCTGGGGCTCGCCATAAACGAAAGATTCAGTTGGGTGTTGCGCTGAAATGTTCAACTGAGTGCACCTCGCGAATTTGGTACAATTTGGGGTCAACTAGATCATCGGGTTGACTCGGGAACTGCACTTACCTGATGAGCCCTAAGAAGAAACCGATCATTATGTCAAACCAGACTAGCTGAAGGAAACTACCCGTAAGTTTGCTGAGAATTCTTAAGCAGTCCACGACTAGTTTTGTCCTTCCTGGGGCTCGCCATAAACGAAAGATTCAGTTGGGTGTTGCGCTGAAATGTTCAACTGAGTGCACCTCGCGAATTTGGTACAATTTGGGGTCAACTAGATCATCGGGTTGACTCGGGAACTGCACTTACCTGATGAGCCCTAAGAAGGGCGAAACCGATCATGAGCTACCGAGGAGTATTCTGTAACCCTATGACTGGTATGTTACGCCTAATGTGACACTGACTAACAATCCCAACTTGGTGCGACACATCATAAACAAGAGATTCGGTCAGAATTTAATTGGATCTCCGAACCAAACCAACTCGGTTTTCAAATAAATGCATTTTACATGTTAGCTGAAGTTATCTGTGATAGTTCGTGTGGACGAAGTAGTGGTCACGATTAGATCGTTATGTACATATTATGTGCACATTTTTGTTGTCGCCACATCGTCTGTGGGGTCATTTTTATCCAGATAGATGAGTGAGTGATTCCAAGACGGCGATCAACGCAGGTTGATTGAGTACAGAAATCCGCCGGGTAAAAATTACCTCTCAATAGGAAACTCTATGCTCATAACCTGTTATATTCACTGATTCGCCAATCTATGGTATCTGCTGTTGAACCGCTTCAGTGCCTAGTGCTGGAAAAAAGACTCACAGAAGGGAACAATGCAGCTGTATTCCGAACAAGCGAGTGAGTGCGTGCGAGAGCAAAAGTTATGATGGCCCCATGCTATTTAAAGGAGGCTTTCTGACATTGATCCAGGCTGTCTGATAGGCGTTAGTGAGCACCCGTCAGCATCGATCTTGCCTCTATGACATGCCTGAACGCTGATCACATTCGGTTGTGCTTCTGTGGTGTGCCTGAACACTCTTCCGCTTTTGCTAAATTGATTGAATGATTGACTGGCCTGGATGCTTGCCGGCTTTCCTGTTGGGGGTTTGGTGCAGTTTTAGGGTCTCAGTAGGTTCCGGGCGTTCTGGGGCTACTTTCAGGAATCTGACCTTCGTGACATGACCTTTTTCTATGAATTCGACATGTGATTGATTTGTCTAATTGAGCGATTTTTCAAAGTTGACTAAAACCTCGGGTTAGCGAATAGCGTTTAATGAAATGAAATAGAAACACAACGGAAAATATGATGAACTGAAAATTAAAGCACGTCGTAAGTAGTTTTGTAGCCAATATCATACACCCGTTGGCGAAAAATTTGCCGAAAGCATGCCCCTGTTCTTTGTCTAAGTAGACGGATGCGGAAGTGCCTGTTCTTGTAACTCGAGTGGTGTTATTCAGAATAAACATCATAGTTGAAATGCTCACCAACGTCTGCCGGTTCGTACAAGGATTTATCAACGCGATGCCTTTTGTTCACAGGGTTCCAACTAATTTTTGAGAGCTTTGAACTTTTATATGGTCCCAACCTGTAGATCAAATCGTTATGGAATCCGCTTTTTTTACCCTAGAAGCAGTGAACAGCTGTTGCTGGGGAAAATATCACCGTTTACAAGTGGTGGTAAATAATTGGTACTTTGCAGTGAGCACCGAGAAACTGCTACCTCATTTGATTTCAAGATGGATACTGTGAATCAACGATTAACCCAAATATGTTGAGTACACGCGATCACATTTATTTACACAGGTTAGACACAGTTTACCTCGCGAATGCTTTTCAGCTAAGCATGCTTTGTTGCCTTGTATGACTGGCCGGCTACGCAACACCCAAGATGCCCACCCAACTTACAAGGCGCGCCTGGCCCATTCACCTCGGCTAAAAAGTTAAAGATTCAGCTTGGACGGGATGAAACACCACATTTTATCAGTCGTTTAACGGCTTTCGGGCTGTTCCGTGTTCATTGTAGTGTTGGCTTCCTGAAATAAATAAAAGAAAGGAAACTTTGTGTTAGTTTATTCTAAACAATCCGCTCTGACGAAGGGTCAACAGTCTTAGTGAAACTCAGGCGCTAGAAGTGTAGCAGGGACTGGGTTTCTTTTTGGTCATGTATCGTGTAGGATGTTAATCAAACAAGATAGTGTTTAAACTATAGCAATAACGACATGAAACACTTATGCGTAGTTGGTGTCCTTCATTTTCACACTGTTTCCCGGGACGCCGTCTGCTAAACTTCACTACTTCGGTCAAAGTTGACATCGTAAATCGACTTTTTGTGGGCCGAGACAACTTCACGCTACGTAGGTTGGTCGGCAGCACAGCAACAGTGGTATTAAGACACGTTTAATCACCCGCAGATCTCCACCACACAGCAGGTAAGGTTGATTATCCCAGCAGCGGCTATGATAGGGTAGACGATCGTTTGAGCACAAGCTATCGGCGGAGCACGTCAGTAGGCCAAAGAGCCACAGATCACTCTTACCTGAGTTGTGACCCGCCCTCCCCAATGGTCTTCTTCAGTTTGTCGGTTACGGGCGATGAGTATGCTATGTGAAACTTCCGTTCTTCCGGGTGGGTTTATATATAAGGAGATAGCATACGGTAACGTTAGAGTCGCATCTGCGCCGGTTTTTCATCCACCGGGAAGGCTCTTACCTACCACTGCTCACCCAGCTTCTTCCTGAACAAGCGAATCGCATGCATTCCACGAAGGTACACGTAACCGCACACCCGGTACTGATGCCGTCCATTGCCAGAAAGGTGTAGTGCTTGTGTTTCAAAAGGACTCACCAAAAATAGTTTGATCGCGTGTTACATCGATATTCACATTGTCTAGGAAATGCCGAAATAGCGCAGTCTGTTGCATTCTGGTGAAGCGTATGTGGCTGTATTGCGCCTCTTTCGATCCGAACACGCGTCCAAGGACCAACAACCGAAGAAAGGACAAACAATGTTGAATGCTCTTCAAGGCGCGGTAGGCGCTAGCACAGTCAAGGCTCGCACATCAGGCACAAAGTGTCCGTCATACTGGGTCTGGTGTGAGATTAAATGGCAAAATTGTACATTCAACGCCATGTGCCACGCATAAAAGTGTCATAAGTACGCAGGGAGCCCACAATGGCAAGCAAACACAAGTCACTGACTGCGACCTTAGGAAGTCCCAGTCCAATAACAGCCTTAGCGGATTGAGGAAAGCAGATCCCTCGATAGGAGATGATCACCGGTTGGTGAACCAAAAAGTCGATATCACAACCGATGGCATGTAGGGCTGAGATTATGGCGAGGGAATGTTCATCAGCACCATACTTCTGCTTCTTCTCATTCCACACTATCTCTCCACGCCCATCCGAGACTATGCTAACGTCTATTACGGTTGCACGGCGATCTCGAACAGCGATTAGGTCAGGTTTGATGAACGACGTAGAAGTAGGGGTTCTCAACTCCTCGAAGACGGTGTACCCCAGTCGACGGAGACGTTTTGCAAGTTCCCTTGCAACCCGATTATGACGAGCACATCTGGCATCATGCGTGATCCAGCAGGATTGCAAAATATGCACCAAACTCCCCGGTTGGCCACAGTTTCCACGACATAAGATCGTCTGGCCACCATGACCATGCCGAGCGCTTCTAACTCTCGTCCTAAGCAGGTTGCATCGGAGCTGGATACCGCGGATAAATATCCGTGGAAACACTCGTTCTGGGAATACGAGCCATCGATTCGAGAGAGGCGAAGTGACCAACTCTCGTAAACCGCGACCGTCAACGCTGTTGTGCAGACTATCACCCCAAGCAGCCACCAGCTCCTCCTTGGTGTTTACGCATGCACCATGGACTCGGATCGGAAGGCTGAGATCCCGAACAATTTTGCCAAATGCGGAATCGTTGACCACATTGCGTAGTACTCGGCACTGAGTAGAAAGGAGCTTTTCCATGCGCGTTTTCCGCTGCATCGGGATTGTTGCACTGAGACTTGGGATACCAAGTCCCTCATGTTGTTTACCGGCGTGCATGTAGCTGATCGGGTGTCCTTCGGTAGACGTAGCCATCCACGGATATATTGCCTGATGTAGTTGTCCAATCTTTTTAGCGTGTTCATGTGGACTTGGCGGAGCACCAGCGAATATGTCAGCCTTGGTATCAGGTAGTTCCTCGTGATATCCATTCTTTGGTGCGGCTTTAGCGGGGCACGCGTTACTTCTTCGAGCAGTTTGAGCAGGTGTTGTCGGTGGATGAAGACCCCTTTCCCCTTGGAGGTAAAGGGAATGCCCAAATATGTTACAGTGTCTGTCGAACCCAGAGGAGTGATTAGTTCGTCGGCGAAGCGAAATGGTTCGACTGAGACTGCTGTTGCCCGATGTCTCCTGTCCCCACAAATAACCATCACTTTAGTCTTTCGGGCGTTTATTTGCATGCCAGCTCTTCCCAACTCGACCGCAGCAGCTTCAAGCTTCTCTTTAAGGCGTGCCTGACTTTCTGCACACACGACCCAGTGAGTGATTAGGACACTTGCGAAAACATCGGTTACAGACAATGATGTACCGCATTTCAGCACTGCTTTTCATGTACCCGATTCCTGTTCAGCCAACCTTCGGTCGACATGAAAACAGCCGTACAGAAGTTTGGACAATATGTGGTTGCGAACAAGATGGTAACAAATGGGAACACTTGTTGTGTCGATGGAAAAAGCGTCACTGCTTTTCTGCCCGCTGCGCGAAAAAATACGACCTAGTCATTCTTCCTGTAACGACGTCTTCTCGAGAAGAAAACCGTGCAAGAATCAATTTCTCCGCAAAAATCTCCTGTGAAGTCGAGCTGAGTCACGATAAGCAAAATTAAGGTTGAAACATGCGCCAGAAGATGGTCATTTAGGCCCAGTTTTAACAGATTCTGACAGAAGCCCTGAACCTCTATGGATCAGGCACGTATATGTACCAAAGTGCTCTACTTTAACCTAGAAGTTGGCTTTCTGAAAACTGGGGTTTTAGAGGAAATTACGCATATGAGATAAAAATCGGTGTAGTACATCGTATGGCCTGAAAACAGACGGAAATATGCATGCGTGTTCGTAGACAGTTATATGGCTGTCTGTTAAGAAATATAGCGTGATAACCGAGTCTCCCAGTTTCTTTTGTCTTGGGTCTATTATGCTATAAATATCATGTGTGGTACTTGTGTTCAGCGATCTCCACTTGGAGTTGTCTAAATGTAAACCGGTTACACTGGCTGGACGTTCTGTGCATCACACTTGGAGCGATGCCTTCGTTCCAATAGGATTCTTTTGTCTAACAGGTTACAATCCATTCAAAATGGGCTTCACTCTTTTAAAACTTTTTGAATGGCATCTGAGGTTTTTTTACCGAATATTGTGCACACAGAAGTTCGTTTTGTTCGGCGTACTTAATCCAGGAAACCCGAAAGTTCTTACTTTCTATTTCGAATAACGATGTCTTTTAAGGGAACAGAGATAACCCTGTGCCCAGCTGACACCAATCATGTCTCAGAAGCCGCACATATTGCAGCAACCACACTCCGTAATATACTGCTAAACTACATCAAAAAGATAGCATTGCGAAATTCTGCTCTTCCCCCAGGCATTTGGCTCTCTTGCATGCATGAGATATCTTCAATAGAAGCTGACTTAGCAAGCCTGGAAACCCAGTGCAGCTACGTCAAGCTTATAATGGGGACCAAAGAGAAACCATAAAACCTCGACATTTCTACCGTGGACATTCATCGAAAGTCCGCACATTCGGACGGGTTTTTTTTACCGAATATTGTGCACACAGAAGTTCGTTTTGTATCGGCGTACTAATCCAGGAAACCCGAAAGTTCTTACTTTCTATTTCGAATAACGATGTCTTTTAAGGGAACAGAGATAACCCTGTGCCCAGCTGACACCAATCATGTCTCAGAAGCCGCACATATTGCAGCAACCACACTCCGTAATATACTGCTAAACTACATCAAAAAGATAGCATTGCGAAATTCTGCTCTTCCCCCAGGCATTTGGCTCTCTTGCATGCATGAGATATCTTCAATAGAAGCTGACTTAGCAAGCCTGGAAACCCAGTGCAGCTACGTCAAGCTTATAATGGGGACCAAAGAGAAACCATAAAACCTCGACATTTCTACCGTGGACATTCATCGAAAGTCCGCACATTCGGACGGGTTTGCACTACGACTCCGATCACCTGCACTGTCTAAAATATGCTGTCATAGCACCCATATTACGTCGGATCGATAACTTTGTTCAAGTGACGCCCAATCAGTGAAGGAAATGAAGTGCCATCAAAAGGTGTCTCAAGAGAATCAATATCCAAAGAACCTCATCCATAGGGGGGTACAGCGCAACAAGTTCCCATGGTTATGCGGTACGGGAGCAAAACCCCACATTCTATTCGAATTATCCAATGGATAATACAATCCAAGGACGTTTTGTTCGACAGAGAAATCCTTTCAGACTCGCTCCGGCGCTTTAACCGTGTCCACCAAATTGGATGTACGGAATGTTTCGTCCACTATGTTGGAAGAGCATCCAGACAACTCCAGGTTAACATCGTTGAGCACAGGTGCCACAAATGGTGCTTGAAAATGCGTTCGGCTAAGTGTCTGATGGTGCTGTGAAGCGATTTTGGAAGTCCCAACGGAGGTTTTGTCCTTTAAGTGAGGCCAATCGAAACTGAAAAGCTGAGAAGCGCTATTAAGCTGTTTCATCCTTATTATCGGCAGTACGTATCTCACAAAACACCAGGGAGTTTCGAACCGGTGATCTCCAGACCAGTTTGAACACCTAAATGGTCTGCCACAAACGGCTCATCAGCAATGTGAGTAAATCATGCATAGACAGGATACAGTGCCACTCATCCGTCAGTCACGGAATTCACATTACCTGGTCACGTATTGACTGGTTCATTGAGTGACGACTTGTCAGACGGAAGATTCACTCATCGTTTGATTAATCCTTCTTTTCAGCTACTTATACGTTGTTGGTAGTGTGAAAATATCTAGGAATTTTTGACGGAGACCGCTTAGTAAGGATCCAAATATCTGGTTCCAAGTGTTCTTTTTATTCCTGCTTTTTCCGATGAACTTATGCATCTGATTTTATACTGGTACGATATTTATTTGTGGTTTATTAGCCAAGAAAGAAGGCCATCGTGATTACCATAACTTCCACGGCTAACTTCAGTCCACATCGGTGAACAAAATATACTGCATGTGTCTAACTTTTCACTCAAATTTACCGGGATCGGTCCTATGGACGAGGTTCTACCGCGAAATGCATTTTCTTTCAATAACTTTGTTGCATTTGTCAAGAAGTTCCGTTCTGTCCCGGTTTGTTTTAAATTATCTGCATAATTCGTTGATAGGAGACGGCTTATCGGCAGTAATTTTAAGAATGTGAGCCAAGAGTTAACAGTTTGTCTTAGGTCAACGGTAAACTGAGATGATGAGATTTACTTTTTCTCCTTCCCTTTCTAGTGTGTAAAGGGAGACATGAGATTGTCCAAACAAGCGGATGTACCATACAAAAAGACAACGGTCTGTTCCAGTCAGAGGAGGTCAGGTGGCAACAGGTTGTCAACTGTCAGTGTGTAACGCGAAGAAAACAAACATTACGACTTTGTGGCTGCCCCGAACCACAATTTACAAGGCGCTGCCTAGACACAGTCAATATGGCTGTGTACAAGACCACTTTCATTCGTATCGCAGATGAGTGTGTGCCGAGTCAGGAAGTGGTGACAAACGAAGTCCGTGAGTTCTGTTAATGTGGAATTCTGTGTTCGCCAACTAATCCCGATATGTTTACCGTAATCGCATCTCACTGATTGTGCAGATTCTGGTCAAAAATCAACACCTGACTGTCGAGGGTATGGCTGTTCAGCCAACTAGTGATTGGTCATCACGCTGTATTCGATAACCATTTCCAATCTTCAGGTGACCAAGAAAGCAAATGAAAGCTGGTTCGATTCAAAGCAGTAACCTGATAATGGTGTCAGAAAAAAAACTTTCGCGATCGATTTCTTAGAATCCGTAAGCTTTTGCGGAAACTGTGCAATTTCCTCATGAGTTACCTTACAGTATGCTGCCCATTATGAAAGAAGTAGATTACAGACGGTTTCAAAATACGGTGAATTTTATAGGAACTTCCAGTTCAGAAGAGCCTATTTCAACCCCTTCATAAGCAAAGGAGAAGATACCGTAAATCTGCGTTACCTTCTTCAGGTTGCTTAGAAGGCAGTCGAACATTACTGATGAGAATGGGCCAGCGGCATTTTTACTTCAGAATGCAATTTAGAGGAAGCTCCAAATGAACTTCACCAGTCATGAAGCTTCATTTCTTTCTTTAACCATCCCCAAATTTGCATTCCATTGCTGGTTAACCTGGTTTGCTTGACGTCTAGACGTCTCGTGTTGGTAAAATGTCCTATGTCCTGTGTATTTCACACTGAATGAGAACTAGAAACGCCATCAATAAACTCCCATAACGGCATAAAAGTATTACCAGTAACTCTGTCTGCTCACCTCCGGTAAATTGGCAAAAGCCCGTGGACGACTAATATCGGTGGTCTTGTGAAATTAGTCCAGCTAGAAGTTGACTGGGGTCCAAATATCAGTGCACAAGTGAGGATGACCATAATACAAATCAGGTGTACGTGCACCAATAGAAGTTTTTAGTATGGTTGCGACACGTATAAAAATAAATACAATGCGAAATGGGAGCGAGTCAAAAAAAGGAACATATCGAATGTGAGAGTTCCTTGGTGAAAGTCCGGACGGTGGGAACGTGTTTTCTCCGCAGTTTGGCTGCTACACGTGTTCCATAATTGTCCGTGGACTTGCAGGGTTTGGCTGACACCTTGCTCCCTGCGCGCGCGCGAGTCTGTGTGCTGACTGCGTTCGGTTTCCCATATATGTAGGTCGGATTGCGCGTAACTGGGCGCGTCAACAAACGAGTAGTTGCTACACTCACTAGGCGGTGCAGACAATGCATGTCCGATGAGTCACCTTGATGTGACGCGGTTTGTGAGTATGGAAAAAGACAAGTCTCGTGATCCAGTGACTGACTGTGAGCTGAACAGTGAAGTGTGTGGGTGACTGTGTCGCTACATAAAAGCAGATTCCCAATAACATTGCAGTTTTGCACTTACAGCTGATTCGTGATCGAACTGACGCACACATGGGTGAAAAATTGACTCAACCACGATAGTTTGTGAACTG
Source organism: Opisthorchis viverrini (assembly GCF_000715545.1). Classification (NCBI taxonomy): domain Eukaryota; kingdom Metazoa; phylum Platyhelminthes; class Trematoda; order Opisthorchiida; family Opisthorchiidae; genus Opisthorchis; species Opisthorchis viverrini. Next base: position 862,235 of record NW_008751847.1, read on the forward strand.
ACAGAGCCTGGCTGATTTAGGTGTGGTGTTCATTGTGCATGAGGCACTCTACATAACGCTTGTGTTCGTTCCTCCTCGAATGTACCAAAGCATACGTCTCAAACTATCCACTCAACTTAGGTTGTACGGATCCGGCCAAGATCGTGGAGCGGTCAACATGCGAAACGGCTGAGGTTGATCCCAGTACAAATTCACTGCCCGGCTGCTTTGAGACATTCCAGGTGGCGGTTCGACAAGTTGAAGATTGCAAATGCGTCGAAAAGCTTGTGTCAGTTCGACGTCGATGTTGTACTCCTGAACCGGTCGTTACTCGCCAGTGTGACATGACACGTGGTGCATGGGTTACCACTCTGAAGAAGTTTACACTGGTGCCTGGAAAGGTAAGATGTAAGATTTTCAAAAGAGCCTGATAAAATGCAGCCAGATTTAGAATGGAACAAAGTACTTTAATGTAGCCAAGCCTCTAGTGGGAAAAGACTTAAGTTTCCAGACAATCTAGTAGGCGGTCATCTCATTGCTTTCTGTTTTTTAAATATCTTTTTACAGTAGTATGCTAAAAGATTCACAATTTAGCGCTATAAATGTGGCCATAAAACTTCACTGATGGCGTACAACAAGCTGTTTTGGTCTGAGTGATGTAATCCAAAACAGCATGTCCAAACTCGTACCGAAATTTCTGCATCTCTCTTCCGGTATTCATTCGAAAAAGGCTGCTCCTTCTCAGTGTACTGTTAGTGTTTCAAGCCCAATGCAAGATACGTTCGTAGCGGGGGTTATGGATCAGTGATATTGCTGTCAATAATTTCCAACAGAAATATTCTCAACAACTCTGTTACTCGCACGGGAGGCTTGTAACTTAGATTCTGACATTGAACGGAATACTGGATCCGGATTATCGAGCTTTTCTTCCATGTGTTGTGGTGGTGCAACCCTGTGTCGGTCCTTTGCTTCTTGCACCGCCCATTATGGTATATCAAAAACATGGTAGATTAAGACAACTCTTGACAAAGCAAGATCATTACAAGCGTATTTATAGGACCATCATAAAATGCTACGGTGGAATTTTCGTGAGGGGGCAAGAAGCGTCGAACTATAGATGATCGATCCAGATTGGCTGACATTCTGACCAATCGAGGCGTGCCTTCGTTTAGTCCGTAGCCAGCACGTGACACGCCTGTCCAATAGACGTGATTTTCGGTTATTAGGGGCGGCTGGCCTCCGGACAGCACGATATCCGTAACCCACTACTGATATGCTTTACACAGTACCTTAATGGACAAAATGTTGTGAAATAAGTCATCAGAATACATCCGTCCAAGCCACCTGCAGTGATCCACAGGGTTTAGTATTGAGATGGTCTTTTGAGGTCGATAATTCCTTCGTCCCTTCCGTTTCCTGGCAGACGACTGCAATTTACGAAAAATAGAAAAGCAACCAAACAGTTGTCTACAAGAAGGAGATAGTATGTGTATTATGAACCAATAGATGTTGCTTGTTTGGGTTGGCTTCGCCATGCTCGTGCCAATGTTTACGTTTGTTTCCCCCTAGAGTAGATCATTCTTTCCTTAGCCGACTTTAGCGTTGCATAATTTAGCCAATTTTTACCGTTTCTTTTCGTTTACAGAATCTGTTCGAGATTGGCAGTGTGGTAATTCGGGATCACGTGCTCAATGTTGTACGTGAACAACAAGACGAACGAGTAGTCTGTCCTGAACCGAAAGTGCACGAGAACTGCGACGCGCAGACGGGACTGTGGACTCGCACAGTGACACGGTTCGAAATGGTCAATTGTCATTGCATACCGATGCGCCAGGTTGAGCGAGGGAGATGCCGTAGGTTGAGTTTGCTTTCTGGTGCGATCAGTTTTTTTGCAGCACCGTGGAAAAACTGATTTAGGTGTAGTAGCAGCTAGCCTGTGAACAGTTGTGTTCAGGTCCTGCTTGAAGTTTGTGCCCCATTCTTCACTACCTGTTCTAAATGAGTAGCCAGGCGTCTTCCAGCCTATGAAGGACCTGAAGACCTAAATTCCCTTTGCAGTCGTATGTAGTTCGCCCACCAACCTGAATGTACGGATTTGATATATAGACATGGCTACCAATTTGTCCGCGGCGAATATCATCTAAAATAACGATGTGGAAGTAGACTTCATAGAGGACCCTTACATGTTTAATAGCCAGACACGACAATAATATCCCCTAAGGCGGAGGATCTGTATCGAAAAGCCATTTCTCTGCAGGAACCCATTCAGAGTAATCGTCCCACTCACTAACTACTCTTCTCTCATGAAGGCTAGGCACTCAACAGCCCCAGATTACGGGTTACCTCCAGATAGTCTTTTGAGGAAACTAAGTCACACTGAACCAAACTAGCCAAAATTGAGTTGTTCAACAGCGAAGCAAACTCCACCGTTCATCAACCTAATAATAGGTCAATTGTTCGAGCGTGAGCTTCCTCCATCAGCACGATCTGACCTTTATCATTCATGATTTTTCATATATCGTGTCCCCCCCCAGAGTGTCCACCACCTCGAATTACCGAAACAGAATGCAAAAATAACTTCCGCCTCCGAATCAGCGATAGCTACGAGCTGATCAACGGCAAGTGTGTTCAGCGCCATGATTCGAAGCGCATACGCTGTGGCTGTCCCAAGCCAGTTCGTCGGGTGTACTGTGATGGAGAAGGTCGATGGGTTAAGTGTTACACGCAATTTTTGCTTAATCCTGCGGCGTCCACATGTCGGCTGGTCAAACATTGTGTCCGCTGGTACCAAGACTGCCCGAAAGATACCACGCGTGTCTCTATCGCCTGCAGCGCGCAGACCGAATTCAAACATACACTTCAGCGAGTGAGGTTTGTAAACAACGCAAAGACTTGTCATTGCGATCCCCAAATCTTGGATCAATGGACAGAAATGTGCCGTAAGTTTGTTGCGGAAATATTTGGAGCACGCGCACAATAAATGATTATATTGTTTGGGACGTATGAAATAAGGTATGGATAGAACTGAAAGTGTCGCTGGATTGTGGAGCGATAGCGATCCAGTTTGTTTGGAAAATCTGAACATCCCGCTTATAGTGCTCTTGGACTCCTCTTGTGCGAAAATTATCGGGTCAATGAGAGCTCACTACAGTTTTGCACAAATTTTCACCCATTTGAGGCGCTTTACACACCTTTTAGCATTAGCCACTAGTTGCTCATTCTTCAAGAGTTCACCTAGCCGAATTCCTGTCTGAACGGATCAAAGGACCATCCCAGTGCAGTACCGAATAGACTGTGGTAAACTTATGTGAGAATAGGGCCAGGCAGTTCTGTTTTCCTCGGTTGTATGAGAACGGAAAGAATTCCCACGATTCTTAGTGACATTAAAACGGTCAACCTGAAGCTGTGAACCGGCTGTGAACAGTCTTTAAGAAAACTGTTGCTTGCATTAAGACTTCGCTTGGTTCATATATGCATAATTAGCTCAGAAGGCAAACGAAACAGTGGTGGATCAGAGGGGCGACTGAAGTGATGACTTGGTAATGAACATTATGGCGGGTAGGTACCGTTGCCTCAACTGTCAAATGTCCGGAGACCAGTCCCCGGAATGCCTAATGATACAAATTGATGGTTGTCTTCTGATAAGGGTGGAAATTCAGCGCAGGTGGACTTTGTGGACTTTTGTGGACTGAGCAAACTAATCGATCATTGTTGTTGGTAGGAGAGCTGTTCCGTATAAAGCTGTTTAAATACAAATTCCAAAGATCCTGCAGTTAAATACAATCAGCAGAGAACAAAACGGTGTTGCAAGTGCTAACTGAAGAAACGAAATTGTTATGGGATAAATAGCCGCGGCCCCCATAATGTCCAACTTATTTCCACTTTGAAAGATGAAAATCTGTAACCTTATCTGAATGAAAAACTCACTTCTGGTTTTGGATTAGAGGATATCCGGCATTCCCAGTAGCGATGGGCCGAAAGAGTTATCATCTATTTTTCTATTTAATTAGAACAGTGAAGAAAATGGAAGACAGCTTTTATACCAAAAGACGCTACCTGTGTTGTTTGTCGTGCGACAACTTCGCTTAAACTATCCTGCCGAACGCTGGATAGTGGTAGTTGAAGTGCGCGAACTGCAATTTCGTTCAGCAGACTTCATTTGATCAATTCAGGCCGCCATTACCGGTTTGGTTCTCATGCTCTTTAGGCTTGAGTTTCATTGATGAGAATGATGCAGGCCGGGGCGAGATGGCTCAAGTGGTCAGAGCGCGAATTTACTGACCGGAATGTCCGTGGTTCGAACCCGACTTCTGCCTCTCGACTTCCCCTGTCTAGGCTTGGGCGACCTCGCAGTATCTTAGCCCTCGTGCCTCCTTCGTGTGGCATGGCAGTTAGGCATCAAAATGGGGCTACAGCTGAACGATGATGCAGGCCACTGCCTGGTACGTGAAGGTTGCACCGAGCACACTCTGTGGAGAGTTTGCGTTCTCTCTTGGGTATGACTGTGGAAGGGATTAGCAAAAATTGTGTGTAGTCAATACATCTTGTGGTTTGCTTTTTTGATGTGTCCTTAGTTAGCAGACTGTTGTGGAAAGAAGAAGTCAACGAACTTGTTTCAGAGTTTTAAACGGAGCACACGCAAAATGTCATTTTCAGTGAAATCCGTTTTCATTGTTCCGAATACTATCTCTGGGCGAAGACTGCTTTTGGGTATTTAAGGGAAATCGTTAAGATATAGCTGACTGGTAGCAATCAAAAGGCCGAATTTGCGTGCACAAATGAACCACTGTGTACAGAGAGGTTGAAGGGACCGAGCATAATTGACCTCTTTTACCAGGAACTTAATTATTAAGGGACACAACGGATAAACAAAGGCGGACATTTATGGCTAGGGGTTTCCACTAAAAGGATCCTCTGAGATTATTTTTGTGCAATAATTTGGTCTGATAACATTCCTCCCGTCTATGCTTCAGAATGTAATCATTTGAACCGGAAGTGGCTACGGTGTAAGCTCGGCTTGATTGAGATCAAACAGCTCACTCATCACTTGGAGAACGGTGATTGTGTCCCAAAAATGGTGAAGCATGTAAAGCTCCCAGGTAAGTGAGAGTTTCCCCGTAGTGTGTCTTAAATTTCATTGCCGAAGCTGCTTTTGTGCCGAGGTTTTCTGATTGAATACGTGTGCATGACAGGCAATCCCATACAAGACGGCCACCATCTTGCATTTTATATTCTGTTTATATTTTTAGCTACTGAATACTCAAGCAGTAAACAGTTTTATATCGGAAAATTCAGTCCAGAAGGTCATGTTAGGTCCTGTTAGGATTACCGGGGAAATCCAGAACCATCCCTCGAGTAACTATCCCCTCCACAGAGAAAATATTCGTTTGATAAAGATTGTGTAATATAGGGTGGAATTTGGCAAAGTGTGATCGAACGCTAGGGGTTTTTCCAAAGTCACGTTAGACCACTTTTATCTAAAACATCTTCGGTTCGAGACGGACCGGTTGACTCCGCCTTGTATTCTTCGCGTCACAATGATTAAATTCTAAGGAATTTCCTAGAAGACACTTACATACGTCTTTTAGTATGGCTTTTTATTGTGCAGGAGCTCCATGGTGAAGTTCGGGCTTCAAAACCTGTCCGGATAAAATTTACTCCCTTTTATGTGAATCGATAAATCAAAGCGTCGGATGGGTTAGTCGTTGAAAACGTTATTAATGCCATTCGAAAATACATAGAATTCTTGGCAATTTAGGATCAGTTGTCGTACGGAACCTCTGATCTATGGATTGTCGGTTGATTCCTTGAACAGGTCAAACGCTATCCAAGGCTGATGGGTTACTTCACATCATAAGGATGCGTGGTGAAGTGACGGGAAAGCTCACTTACTTCGTTTATCAGGGAATGAAAATAAACACTCCATTCCTACAATGGAACTAATGTTATCTGTAGATTTTTAGCATGTAATTATCATAGCGTTTGCATAAAGACAACTGAGCAAAGATGAGCTTGGATGGATAAATTCAAGACAAAATAACATATGATAACTTCAGTGAACGAGTACACGTCATGCTCACTGAGTAGTGATGCCTGTCTGTCAGGATTCACCTAAGAGCACCATCTAAAACCAGCGTAAGGGACATTCGTGACACTTTTTTGTAACTTGTTTCTTAGGTCAGTTCATTTCCAAATATTTTTCAGGGTCGATCATATAGAACGAGAAGCTAGTTTTCAATTTGGTCCTGGATACCGAAGGACTGACTTTTGTTCAAGCGCTTTAGCTAATTCGTGGGAATTAATTTCTGTCGTCCAGAGTGTGAAGCTCTCATCCCTGACGACCAGTTAGGTTTTTGTATTGCGTTTGACCGGACGAGAACATGTAAATAAAACAAACATTTTTCTCTAGTAGGAATGCTCATGATTTCGTCGCTTTCAGACGATACCTTTTTATGACAGTATATTGGTGGTTGTGATAAACAGCTCGTGGAAGGTCAGTGGGCCAGGCGCTAAATTACTTAGGAAAGTTCGTGATTTGAACGCAACTCAAGCATCTTGATTGGTCCTGTCTAGACTTGGGTATCTCATCCCTTGTGCTTCCTTCGGGTGACACGGCAGCTAGACATGAAAATGGTTACAGCGGAAAGACTACTTATCATTATTATGGTATTGTTGGCATTGCGGTGCCATAGACCACTGAGAGTCACAGTCTGATCGAAGAGAAAAACTCATCTGGAACTTTAGCTAGTCGGGGATAGCTATGTCATTACTCCTAGCCATTCGTGATGTTCTTGAAGTATCTCGTAAACACCGAGACAATACGACCAGGAATTGAAGAAAAATACGAGTATTCGGTACTGATCGAATTCAACCTGTGGATCATTAATTCATCCCTTAGATGTTCCTGTTTAAGCAATCCTAACAGCTTTCCAAAAGTCCATTGTAGCATAGGCTGACCAGTCGTCGTAATCTGGCCACGTTGTTTTCTTTGTACACATAGTAGGTCAAAAAACCATAGTCGACTGAAAACTGCGTTATCATCCCCGTTTTATCCACACCCGATTAGTTTGTCCCAAACCAAAAGTTCACATCCGCGCATGTGATCGAAATCTGAATTCTCCGATGAAAGGTTGGATTCTCAAAGCTGTCGACACCTACCACGTTCAAAAGTGTCAGTGCATGCGAAAGAGGAGACTAATTAAAAAGCCATGCGGTAAGTATTCATCGTTGTTTGTGTCCTTTAACAATTTAAACAGACAAGATTCGGGGACAAAGATTGCCTGTGTTCGCTATGAGGGTGAAGTCTTTCTACGAGATCCTATTTTACTGGTAGTGCGGATCGAGTTATTCTTGAGAATAGTTTTTCTTTAAAAGAAGACGTGGTCAGACGAGGATGAGTAAACTATTACCTCATTGTTTTGGTTGTTGTATAAATTCTATGGTCATTCTTGGAGATGAACGTCTCAGCACGAGGACACCCAGGAATTCGGTTCTACGTGTCAGTGAGTGGTGAGCCACCAGAACTTACGACCTTGAAAAAACCCTGTGGACAGGTTGAAGCAAGCAGACACTCAGTGCTTGGTGGACCATTAGATTCTCAGTGGGCATTTGAATGGTTCGAGATGGCTCAAGTGGTTAGATTGCGAATTTACTGACCGGAAGAACCGTGGTTCACCTCCGCCTCTCGACTTCCCCTGTCTAGGCTTGGGTACCTGGCAGTATCCCAGCCATCGTGCTTCCTTCGGGTTATCCATTACTGACTGTAAGTGAAAAATGGATCTGGTCTGGTTTTCGGTTTATTCGCTGATCTTGTCGTTTGAATTGCGAGCGTTTCGTCGCCAATCGAGTCGACATCGTCAGTGCGGGTTTGGGCGGATAACGTCCTCCTCTTCTGTCTCTACTCATATTATATATATATATATATATATATATTATGGCTCCAACGTGATTGGTTGCTCCCGAGCGGGCGTTCGCTTAATTTGGCTGCTCAGCTTGGAATCTGGGTTACGTTGTGATTCCATTTCCTTTTATCTGATTGGTTCCTTCAATTGGATACCTTCAATTCGACAGTTCTGTTTCGATTGGGTAAGACGTGTTGGAGACATTGTGCACCGGCTGTAAGGCGGTTAACATTTTGACTAATTCAAAGGATCCAAATGGCCGTTTCTGGCTGTCAAAACCAAGCTATTTTGTCAGATGCACACAAATTTGGACACAGAAGCATCAGCGGAATCTTTAGTTTATGATATTGTGTTACCTCTAGACAAGCTATTTTGCCTTTTCGTTCTGTTATGGTGCATCCGCCGAAGGACTCCTGTTTCTGACACTTATTTGGTCCATCTGATATCAGATATCCCTCTCAGACATTGGGGCTGGAAGGCGCTCAACTATCTGCTGTTCTATTGGTACATGGTCTGCGAAAAATCTGCTTTTTCGATGTGGAAACTTCAGATTGTTAGGCCTATAACGCTGTGAGCAGCGTTGTATGAACAGAGTGGCTAGCCACGTAAATCCGCTTCGGGTGTTCTATGATTTAGTAGGTGCCACCATGCCAACCAGTACATATATTCTTGATCCCAACTTTCCATTTTTCTCCAAAGGATTCGACAATTATGGAGCCGTCATTTGAGCACACTGGTAATTTCAAGATCATCTCCATCTTGTTTTTTGGGTTTAATTCGAACATAAGACGTTCAATAATTTGCACGTGTGGCTTGACGCGAATCGCGTGTGACATCGTCTATTGTGCACGGAGATCAGTCGGTGTAGATCGATGGAACGAAAGGAAATTCGAAAAGGATATCAACCGTGCGTGCGCAGCTTTGGTTCTGAGTGAATCTTTCACTTGAATCCAAATCGAGCTATTCTAACTTGTCCTTCTAGAATCGGGTTGTTGTACTGTTGTCAGCCATCCACAGTCCAGAAGCTAGACTATTCCTAGCGTATTTTACTAAACAATAAAGGAGTTCAGTATGCATCAGATCTTCTTGGGTGACGGCGGAATTCTGCCTAGATGTTTGGCGTCCATCCCTAGTTGGAAACACCTTTCACGCGACTGTACTATCGCGTCAATGAGAATCAAAAGCAAATTCCTGACAATCAACCGGTGTGCTTCGTCCTATTCATGAATACCGTTACAACATCTTTACTTTCCAAAAAACTTGTCGCACAATGTTACATGCATTTACTGACTTCTTAGACTTGAACGCTACGTTTGACTTTGTCGAATGTGCTACGTTGTGAAAAATATCTTCTTTTTAAATATCTCCCTGACATATTCATTAGATCAATTCTAATCCCATAGCCACGAGTGCGTGAGTTAGTAGATTACATTCTTCTGAGTTCATTATCGAAACCGGTATTTGTCAGTGCGGCTCTCTAAATGATCCTTCTTAGCCAGCTTCCCAGTCAGAATAACTATCCAGGTGACCCCATTCAGTGTTCGATACTCTTCTGTGAGTATGCAAATGGCACCACGTTGCTTGCTTGAGAGGTGATCCTAAATATACGAAATCAAGTAGGCCGTCAAAATGCCATACACTTCGGACCTGCAAGGTGGAAAGTGCTTTTGCAAGACTGGATGGTCATAGCATCAGGAAAATCGAATAGACTTCCTTTTTTGGATGGTTGCATCATGTCAAACGGTAATATTCCTTTAAAAGTGAACGCTACAACAGCCACAGTCCGTTGTGTTTTCTTCCTACGAAGGCCTCTTCATCAAAAGCGTGGTCTAAAATTCGACAGTGCTGCTTCAAGGTTGTAAAGCCTGACCACTGGAAGAAAAACGTTCCACTTGTGCTTGTTCATCACTGCCTTCGAAGCAATGCACTTGTATATAGTTTGGTAATTTCGAGGCAAGGGTGCATGCCGTCTGCGAGGTGTTAGGGTGACAGTGACTGACAGTATTAACCAATGGTGACATTCACCGGTACGAAGATATCACTGATTCTATCCTATCAGCTCTTTTGTTCTAAGTCATTAGTACGCTACTGAACCATGTTTTTTTGTTTTCTATACTCACGATCACACTGCATCCCTCCATTACGTGCTGCCTAAGTATCTTTTTGTTTCTTGGTTGTCAGAGTGAACTGAATCCAAAAATCTTGACAGAAAAGCCTTTACTTATTCCCGGTATCTTCTATTTGCAGTGGTGTCCGATGTACCGAACTTGGGGTTAGATAAGCCACCTGGCGTGAAATCTGTAGAGTCTGAACCCTTCTCTATGTTCCTTATGATCTTTTACGCTTTGCAATTAAGTCACACAAACTGATCCTTGTTCTTTTAGACTGTGACCTGATTCACCCGCCCCGACATGCTCGTCGATGTGAGGAACCGGCCATTCTCCACATTAAATCTCTATTTTGGACTCCGTCTGAGGGAAAATGCATTCCCGGGTTTGCGATCTACACGAAGCATATCAGTAAGTACAACAAAACTGTCTTAGAGAACACATTTTTTGTGATAATGGGTTTTGGTAAGCTTCTGTCTGTGTGCAATCGCCGTCTGGTTTTTGTTGGAATCTCTGAAGGGCAGGATAGCTGGGACAACCCAGTAACCTTTCAGCCTTGTTAGTATCCAGGCGGACCATTTTTAGCAATGACGGCAGGTCATTGCGTACAGCATAGAAGAAAGCATCAGGCACTCCAAATAACTTCAAATAACTTTCGGTAGTTTGAGGACATTTGGGAATCTTCAGCTGAGATTTTGTCCTGTCAGTCTATGCTAAAAAGCTCAGAAAAATTGTACTGCTGTTTCATCATTCCTGGTAATCATCAAAAGTGTGCATCTCACGAGTGTGTGAATCATATTGTTGGCCAGACGCTCATGGTCGAACGCCTAAGTGTTCAAACTACTAGTCGGTAGATTGCGGGTTCCAAACGTCCTGGAGTTTTGTGGAATGCACATCGCTGCTGATCTCCAATAAGGATGAAACAGCTACACAATGCTTCTCGGCTTTCAGCATAGAAGAACTTCACTTACAGCAGAAAATCTCACATTAAAACTCCATATAATGTTTTACATTGGGTACCAAGCGAAGAAAAGTGCTAAAATATTATGGTAATCAAGATCCAGTTGGCTTCAGCCTTCAATTCCAACAGTGATCTTTTCATAGTCGCTCACCATTTCTGCTGGTTAGCTTTCAATAAGCAAAACCCCACTGAGCTCGAGATAACTCAGTGGTTGAGGTGCGAACTGATGGTTCGAACCCACCATAGGCCTCCTGACTGCTCCTGTCTAGGTTTGAGTAACCTGGCAGTATATCGGTCCACGTGTTTCCTTCAGGTGACGTGGCTGAACCGTCATTATCATTGGTATTATGAGTACAGTAAGTACAGTAAGTAAGTGCCACTTTCAGCGAGCAGTATGGAAGGAAAATGCATGTTGCGAACTGAAACTGTGGCCATTTTGAATTCGATTTTTTAAGGGTAGATTCTTTTCCAGGCTGATTATTTTGCATTCATAAAATAAGGTCGAAACAAGACAACTTGCTGACATTTTTATGACAGCTGAAGAAACTGTGTACATCGTCTAGTAAGGTCACTTGTGCTAATCGATGTCTGATTCAGTAAGCTCAATTCTCGAGTGTATCCTATTTTGACAGGAAAGTGTTCATAGCGATAACCGGAAGCCCATCTTCTGTTTTTTTCTCTTCAAAGAATGTCCACCAGAGCGAAAACTTCGTCTTGGTCCTTGTGTCCAAGGTACGGACGGGATTGGTCGGCGGCTGGTCGAACAAATTGAACAACGTGTGGAGCACTGTGAATGTGTTTGGAAGGTAATGGCTACACAACACCGGATATGCAGTGAGTTGTTAATTGGTTTTGCGCCACTTTTCCCTATTTGAGATCCATGTTCACTTGTGATCCAGGCGTGAGTCAATGAACAGCTCAGATCTGTGGATCACTTGGTGGAAATCCCAATGTATAATATCATCACAGTCCGCATCGAGGGCAGTTTGAGTGTATGATTTCACGAGTGTTCTCGTTTCTCTTACAACACATCGGCGATAGCGGTCCTCCAAGTGGTCGTAGACAGGGGTGGACAGAATCAACATCGACGTGAGCGTCTACGTGACTGCGCGTCAGTGATCCCATTTTGTGATGGGAGAGAGACCGCCATATCCCTCATAGAGTGGTCATTTTTTGGTCCAAACTTGGAAAATCTAACTCTCCGACTGAAAGGTTTGCAGGTACATCACCAGACAGGGATGCGGCTTGGTGATGTGCAAAAATATTCGGTTTTGGAGAACGGCTACCTTGCATGTATAGTTAAGTTTTGGAACTCTTCTTGCTGTGAATAGAATACACTGGTCCCCTGGATGAGGACCACACATGGAGGACGGGAATACCGACATTTGTCTTGAGGTTCTGAGGAGAAGAGTCTTCCAGAAACTTCTATTTGCCTTTCCTTTTGACTACTCATCTCATGCTACCAAATGAATATGCATCGTTCACTCGCATTAAATGTATAATTAGTTGGGTCGCTGCCAGAGGGTCCTCGGATCATTTACGTGCACTTGCAGGGATTGCTTTTTTCACAAGTACTTTGTCAAAAACCGGTGGAAAATACTGTTTTTAACGTCCCAATTGATCTGTTGCTTTCAACTTCCTAAGTGCACTTAGCCTTGAACTGCCGTGGAAGAGAAACTAGTATTTTGTAAGATTCAACAAAGGTTTCGTCTTGCGAGTCAAATCAGTCTGTACCGAAGGGCCGAGAAACATCATCAGTAGCGCACATCTGACGAACCTGCATGGAGTTTCGAATTCGCGAATTGCCGGCGAGTGGCTGATCAGCATTGTGATCAATCCATTAAAACAAAATCCACGCGCCGCGATGTAACCGGCTGTTTAAACAGAGATGGTAATCGGCGGTCGGCTTGTTCGCTGAGGTGGATAATTTGATTGCAAACGTTTCTTCACCAATCAACGTGCCGTTATGGAGTGGGCACCAACCACAGCCGCAGCTACTTCGTGGCTGTTTACCACCCATTTCAGTGATAAAATGTGAGGAAATGAGAGTTGCTCCTTTTTAAGAATGCTGTTCATATATGGGGATGCCTTCCATTCGTGTAATATCAAAATGTATACTAAAGATTTGCAACCTGGCACTTACCAATAGTTGCTTTGCACCAGCAATAAATCACACGTGAATTGCCTTGGTTCACTTGACACACCGCTACTTACAAGACTGTTGAAGTCCACTCGACAGGCCACTAGCTGTGTCCAGCTCTCGGGTGTAGTTCCGAATTCCAAACAGTCTTATTTTGCGCTTAGAAACAAAACTGCACGTAACTGAAGAAAAGCATGTTTGTAACATATTTGTTACATATTTTTCGAGTTCAAGTTCAAACACAGAAGAAGATTGATGAAAATTCGTCAAGTGCGGCTACATAGTGTGCCTCAAAAGGACAACACCTAGAGTGAGCTGTTGTACAACTTTTACCAAGTCATGTGTGTGTCAAGGTAAGTACTTCGATATATTGAATCCCATCCTAGTTGGAAATGAGAACACCTCCATATAGCACGTTCAGCTGAAGAATAGTTTCACTTGAGCCTCCTGTAAAAACCACTTGCCTTATTTTCACTCTCAGAATGTTCACCACCGAAGCATTCCAAGGAGTGTGTGGACGGTGGAAAAGCTATTTTGCGAACGTTGATTGCTCACACTTTGAAGGATGACATGTGCGCACCCATCCAGCGACAGATCAAAGAAAACCCGTGTGAGCGGCAAGAGCTGCCCCCCATTCCTCCGGATCAGACGGGTCGATGTAATCCGCTAACCTGCTCGACGGAACGAATCCATCATCAAAGGGTCTCCGTCAATTGCAACTGCATCACTCAGCGGTAGGTTCATCCGTCTTACAATTAGAATGACTAACTTGTGAATGAAACAAAACTCAAAGTGATTCTCTCTCATCATGTTTACAGAATACGAAATTTCCAAGTTGTTTTTAAGTTGTGTGGAGGAATATTGTGTCGATTTGTAAAAAAACTTCTTGTCCGAGAATTTTCAATCAAGTGAAAATTCTATCTGTTTCAGTGTCACAATCAAAGAAGCCTGCTGTTGCCCGCGACCGTCCAAACCAGTTCTACGCTGCCATAATTCACGAAATGTCATGTTACATCAACAAACATTTTACCAATTCAAACCAGCTATGGGCGAACAGCGAGCTCATTGTCTTCCCGTGATGCATGTGAAATCGATCGCTATAAACTGTGGACCGAGATTACAACGTATTCTGGTGAAAAAATGCGATGGCGAATTCCACCGAGTTATAATCATTCGTACGGTGGTTGAGAATTGTTTGTGCAAGCAACGTCCTACCAAAGAGCTACGGATAAGATGTGGTAAGTTTTTCGCTCACTAGTAAACAGAGATGGTAGATTGCTTTCTTCCCTAGTGCACACGGCAGTCTTGGTGCGCTGATGTATTCTGTTGTTTCCATTGAAAGTATGGCGAGGTAAACTATACGGGACAGTCATTACCAGATAGGCCCGTTCGAATCGTGGCCACTCTTCGGAAGAGTCTAGAACACTGCCTCTATCGGTCTAGTATGTGATCTCTTTGTCGGAAGCCCACACCTGTGTGACAGGGTAAATAACTCATTTTCTCGAGTGGTGCTCTTTCTTGAAAGAGTTACTGTATCTTATTCAGTTGGAACGCCAGTAAAATCTGTAATTTCAAGAGTTAACCTCAATTGCTCTTCCTCCCACACCTCTATTTGACCCAGGTTGTCCTCGTGTCATTCGACGCCTTCCGGGGGCTTGTATCAACCAGTGGGCAAATGACAGATGGATTGGATTCCAAGCAGTGGTGGTCAAACGCAGCAATTTATTGAAAGTGAACCGAGTAAAGTGCAAACCAGTCATATTTGAGCAAAAGCAGAGACGATGTGCCTGCCCGGAACCCACGGAAACGGTGGAGTGTGAAGGAGGCAAACTGCGGGTTAAATACCGAACCATATACAAGTTGAACGAAGAATTGAACAACTGTGAAAAACATGTCTTCAGAAAGGAAGATAATCCAGGTAAATTTTCCATGAAAGAGCTGAAGTAAATTTTATACGTTCACATTTGAAATTGAGAGGAACCGTCTACCTGAATGAAGTAGGTAAGACAAGCAAAATCACAAACATTGCAAGGCAATGATTCGGTTTTTGACAAGAGGTGAAAGGCTATTCATGTGGATAAAAATCGCTCTCCACAGCTTATAGGGTGACCATTTGTGCAGTAGTAGATAAGCAAATTCTTCTTTTAATCTACCAGTGGATACTACTGATGGGGGCATGCGAGTAGTATGTTTTCTCGTAAATTCACTTCGCGTCTCTTGAAAAGTGAGATCTATTAGGGAATTCGTGGAGTCGCATTTGCTCGCATTTGAGCAAAAGTCAACGAATATCCAGGAAAATTCATGAAGACGCGTTCAAGGAGAAGATGGATGTTTAGTTTTTGTAAACAAGATGCATATGAGAGTTTTGCTTCCCTGTCCAGTAGTCTGTAACTGTTCAGTTGGTAGCAGAAGCCTTCTTCGTTTCACTAGTACAAAGCTTTGGGAATTTAGAACCCCTCCCTCAGTGTATCTGTCCGATGGCCTCCCTAACTCATGACTTGGTACGTGTAGTGCCCTTTACGAGGACTGATGAATCATCATTAGACAATGCTAAATGGTCAACGGTAGCTAACAGGTTGTTTGGCCAAGTTATCCAGCCGCACAAACTGAGTATCCGGACTAAGAACCGGAGAGTAACACCATGAGTTTGTCCTATGGACCTGCACCCACTTGAGGTGTTCGAATAAGGGTGAAAATGCCCAGTAGCGGAGCTTTCAAGGATCGGAGGACGCATTTGCTAGGATCTCTTTTTCGCTATTTTTTGGGAGCCACAATGTTTGCTTTACGTGTGGCTGATTGATGAGAAGTGCTCAGGCTCCGCACACGCATAAGTCGTGGAATAATGGACACAAACAAGACAGCCAGATGCAAATGTGTGACAATATTTTAACCCTTAAACCTACAGAATCCGTGCGATTGTGTCCTTGTCCTTTACTTCAGTTTCATAATTACATCGTGGTAGTAGTTGGAAGCATTAAACTCAAACCAAGTGGTTTTGAAAGGTAACGCATGCATCTTTATTTCACAGAAAAAGTGTGTACCGTTTTATGTAGAATAAAGCCACCTTGTACAACAGTAAGCTTGTGCTGGAACCAGGCGGACGACGCAAGTTCGATCAATCAAAGTGGTGACCGAAAGATTTCTGATCACGGGTTCTCGTTATGCTTGTAGTTTGTCCTCCAACTAAAGTCGTACAAAGTCAATGTGGACCAGAGTCAAACTATGAACGGACGGAGATAACCCGTGCGTACGCTTTGGAAAACTGCGAATGCACACCCCGTCTGACAAAGGTCAAGTGGATTTGCGACTGTTCCGCCAGGTTCCCTGTACAACGTCTGGTTCATTGTCTTCCGTTGGGAACACAGAGGCTTGTTGAGATCAGACGATGGATTCAGACGGGCCGCGAATGCAAGCCACTTGTTGAAAAAAGAATAGAACCAGTTGGTGAGTTACAGGGGGGGGGCTACTTTTTGACTGTTTTATTCACATCCTGACTAAGGGAATCGCACTCCTGGGTGGACGTATGGTTTTCATGAACAAATAACAGAGACTCTGGTGATCCTACAAAAGTCCACTTCTAGAAGCGGTTAATCCTACGTGATTTCGACCTCACAAGTGCAAGGACTTAAAGTTGTCCGGTGAATTGGGAAATGTGGAAGTTTGTCGAATCGATGCAAATAAGCTCAAAAGCAACTCAAATGGTAGAGCCTTCTTTCCACAAGACCAATAAATTTTTTGCCACTTACGGATCTGTGGTCCTGTACGTGAGATTCCATTCGGTCTACCAAGCAAACGTGTACCGGTTCTGTCACTGGTTAACAGCACATCGAAAATTTACCGACATGTTTCACAGGGAAGCCATAACGTGTGAAAAATTACGCGTTCCAATCTGATCTATCAATAGGCTCTAGAACTTGTTAGGTTATGGGGTACCTGCAGCTTGGTTTTCAACTAATTATAAATGGGAGAGGCTGATAGCAAACCTTTTTAGCCACTGGAACACGTTGTTGTTGTTCTGGGCGGGCTGTTCTCCCATAGTTGATCAGGCTAACAGGTTATTCGTTCACTTAGAGGGGTAAAATGCTACTGAGTGTATCTCGGATTCAACCTGATACATACATGGCCTGCCGGTGCGTGGTCAGCCCAAGCACTGACTTAGGAATAAATGGTTGGCACGGGTAAAAGGCGAAGGACTTGTACGGTGGAACGCCTTGGCAACCAGCGAGGTATTCGCCTTTCGTGACTTGCAGCGATTTGGTTTTGGGGAAGTTTGAAATATCATAAATCGCTTGCACTGTGTACAGAAGACTTCTATTCTATACACAGGATTCATGTGGTCATTAGTCCGTCGAAATTGCTTGGCTTTTAACCTCTTAACTCTGTCCCTAATTGTCAACACCCCAAAGATGTTTGGTTCATGAGTGTCACTCGTTTCAAAGCTGTAAAGGCAGCGGGATAAATTGGAACAACTACAGTTGGTTCATTTGATCAAGGGGTGGTCGCTCTAACGGAGAAATACTGTAATCGCAAGAGGTATAATACACACTTAAAACGCGTTCAATAGCAACACAGTAGACACTTAAAAAAGAGGACAATAGATGTCCATCGTTTTATATCTTGCCCACAAAATGACAAGCATGTCAACTAGCTGACAAAAACAACGGGCAGTTTCTAGAAACTTTACCACAATTCGCCACAAACCAATGACTTACATTTATTTCACAATATGCCCACTAACCTTCTTCAATGAAACCTGATGAAATTTTTCCCTAAAAAAACACTTCAGACGTTTTCGTCTGATGCTTTCGAAAAACTGAACTTTTTGACTGACACAGTGTTTGGGGTACAGCATGGTTTACTTCATTGGCAACCAGATGGATGGTTCAAGTTTCTTTATACCGACACACTACAGAATGTCCCAAACGGTTGCACGTGATCAAAGGCGAATGCGACCGTGAGATACCGAACAGGCGAAAGTTGATTTGGTTGCAACAACGTCCCGTCAATTGTCGCTGCGTTTGGCATCGTCTTATACATCCAAATCCATCGGTTCACCGCATCAAGTCCTCCGTGGCTTGTCGTTGCCGCCCGAAGATAACAGTGCGGCAGTGCCGTCCGCCAGTCTACGGGCAGCTTGCTCAGATGCGTATGATCACCGTCAACTTTCAGTTGCGTGATGGTGAATGCCGACCTGAAAGTCGAGTTGATTTGCATCCGGTCGATTGTAAGAATGGAGTTCGACTGATAAAGTGAGCGCCTAAATTAGAATGAATTGCATAATAAATCACTCAATTTCTAGTGTATTTTTCTAGTTCGTGAACATGGATAAAGTTGTTCATTTTGGCTGTTTTGTCGCGTGGCCTTCTCATTGTTCTGACCACTTGGATTGTCCCAGAGTGTTTCCGTTCAACTGTTGAGCTCAAATACCGGTTTACAACGCTGACCGATCACAGTGTCTTTTTATCAGGCCATACAGATGACAGCTCGAAAAAAGGCGAAATTTCGGTCGGATTTTTCCAGACATAACAGCCAAACAAAAGCTCAAAAGCCCTCTAGATTCTATGTACGGACGGAGTTTAATGTAAATCCATCGTTGGCCAGCGGTCAGAATCATCGAGCTGACATCACTTTGAAGGAAAGTTACGTGAAGGCAGTGTGAAACCCTGAGTGGTGTCAACCACATAATCTGTCTAGAATGACGTGATCGGAACTCCAAATTACGTCGATAAGAAACCAAGTGGGCACAACAGAACCCAGGAGATTAACACACTATCTTATTTCTAAATTTACGAAAAACTGGAAGAATATGTATACTATAGCACTTTTGTCTTTAATGGCACACCCAAAGAAGAGCGTGGAAACAACTTTGAACCTATGCTCACTGGTTGATTCCTCCTGGTCTCCTGATCAATACCTGAGTAACCAAGTGGTCTGCTTCAACAACTTATGTGAACACAGTCGGGATTGGTGTCACCTTACCCGCAGAGCTCGATTCATTACTAGAACCGTTGGGGTTGTGTTGCTGGAAAAGATTTCCCTGGGTCTGATAAATGATGCAGGACTCTTTAAGTAGAAGGAATTTCTTTGATGTGTTTGCGAATAATTGTATCCAAAGTCGATAAGCATCCAACTGATGGGCACCCAGAGTGCGATCGTTGGAATTAGAAGTGTTTAAAAGCGGGTGAAAATGTAATCAACGGAACTTCCATAGAACAAATCTTTTGCATACATATTGAATATCTTTCCTCGTATCCGGTATGTAGTAAGGTCGGACGTAAATTAAGCGTCCGATATCTCTGACTCCATAGACGCATTTGAGTGGCTTATCATCTCAATATAAATAGAATATCGTGCCAAGTGAATCGTGAGGCGGCCCGTGTGCAGCACATTCAGTTGTAGAATATCATAAACGAGAGATTCAGTTGAGTCTCTTGTGAAAACCAAACTGATTTGCAAATGAGTGTATTTCTCGAAAACAGTTCAAGTTGGGTTCAAGTAGGACATAAGGGTGACGTAAACTCGGGGACTGCGCCTACCTGATGAGCCTCAACAAGGACGAAATTGGTCGTGGGCTGTCGAAGAGTTTTCAGCAACCTTGTGAGTAGCCTCCTTTATAAATAGCTTTTTGACTGAACTTTTTTTTCAAACATTCTCGTACTACCCACAAGTAGTATATAATTGAAAATCAGTTGAGACCATTTTGAAACCAATTGGAGGTCATTCGCAAGACGCATTTTCGTGAATGCAAACGCAAGCCTGAACCGGGAAACCCTCGATAGTGGCTAGCTACCGAAATTCGGCCTAGAGTAGTGTGACTGACTTGCATAAATTAACGTAGGAAATTTGCGGATCATTACTTGGAGATGCGATTGCAGCACCATTGTGTTGCTAGTTAGCAAGCATACTTACAACTTTCATACATTCAACTCAGTAAAAGAACTATAAGTCCAAATAAACTTGGAAAGTTAAGTAGAGTGCACTCGAAATTTTGAAGTGCCCCTTTTCCATCCTCCTTTTCCAGTGGTGAATGCGACCCAATGACAAATACCAGGATTGTGAAACGTATTATCAGCCACCTGGAAATGAATGAGTGTCGCTGTGTGACCCGGGAATTCGAAAGACGTTGCCACTGCAACTGTCCTCTGCCTAAGCTCTACCTCCATTGTCAACGTCAACAGGGACTAGTAAGACATATCAAAATCGTGCACTTCCTGGCAGAAGACAGGTGTTTGTGCAAAGCGAAACGTGCGATTCGCACTTCCAAAGTTGTCTGCCCAATAAAGAAGAGGCTGATACAGAAGGGACCTTGTCAGCACATCCCAGGGAAGTCGATGGATTCAACTGACAAGTACCGCCAAGTTGTTTGGGAGGTCTCTCATCGGGATGGATGCCAATGCGTGACAAAACGGGTTGTGAATTCTGAACCTTGCTGTAAGTTGACTTAGTGTGAGTGTTTGTTTATTCCCTAGCACAGCGTTCTTCCCATCAAAATAAATGAACCAGATGAGATGGGCAAATTTTGAAGCCTTCCGCCCCTTCTGCCAATCGGCACGTCGAAGCCCTTAGGTTTGTCTACATTCTTCGTAAATCACGAATTCACTGAATATTGTGTTGTCCAACGACCGCCCGGATTCGGCGAACTCGATCTAGTCGAAAACAATTATTAGGTGAAACTTTGGCGGGCCAGAGGGGATCAATGAATGTGATTTGAAGGGGGAGGCTTGTAATTCATTCGGACGCGGTGGTTATTCAGTGATCATATCGTTGTCTATTTCAGTCTGCACACCACAACCGATCGTGGAGAAACGATGCATCGATGACCACCTGCTGGAAACGGCTCATTCCGAGCGTCGTCTGTCAGAAGTGGACCACAAATGCATACGCATAATCGTCAACAAGATCGCGAAACCAGTAGGTGAGTTCATTTTGTTATGGCGGCCCAGATTGGATATCCACAGTCCATCTTGATAAGTCAGGTGTGCTGAAGCGGCGTCACTCCTCCGATGAACAATTTACAACTGCAATTTTTACAAATGAGGTTTGATGAGGTGGGCAGCAAAACATACACGTTTTTCTTCATGCAAGCATTATCACTAGCCTTTATGCAATCATACGTCAGACTGACCAGAAGCCCATCTTATTTGCCCTAGAGTTGGGAAAGCCAGAAGTTATTGTTCGATGCAACCCGCACACCGGAATCGAGGAGGTTACTGAACTAAGTCCGTACGTTGTGAATTGCAAACGAAACGTTCGGATAAAAAAGAGTCATCGAAGATGCAGTAAGTTTCAATTAGTAATTGGGTATCTTTGTTCTGGACGTACTTTCTCCATGACGAATGGACTGAATAGCGTGATTAGAGAGTCCCGAAGAATAATTGTGACCAAAATGACGCATCCGATGAAAGATGAAAGACCTTTTTTTTTAGTTCTCTACACTGTTTAAACAAGTTCTCCGTTTGGAAGGGCCTTGCTTTCCCCCAAACTCTACGGGGGGCGGATTCGGTCAGAATAAAGTTGTCATTAGTGCGTGGAATTTCATTATTCTCCCCTCCAAGAAATTGTGCTCATCAATATGTTGTTAGTATTTGAGGTAAAATACAGCTCGTAATCAGTTATCAGTGAAATGGTCTGGGTCTAATAGTACAAAATCCGGGTAGAGTTAGATCCACCCCCCACCCCATCACCGAACCGATTGTCCCGACACCCTTTGACAAACACAGGTGAACGAATTCTGTGAACGACCCCAAGAGGAATTTTCTATTAAGGTGTCCTAGACTGAAAAAGCAAAGACGAAAAATCCGAGTCCAATATGAGAACAAATCCTCCCCCCTAACCAATCTATCGTAAATGTTAGTCATCCCCACTAACCAACAAACAGTGACATCAGACTGAACACCCAGCACTGATCAAGTCGGCCGGTCATAAGAAATCTTGCGGGTTGGTTCCTTGACTGCCTTGAAACCCAATCAGCTTACTTACTTACCCACTTGGCCTGACAAATTTTTTGTGTCAAAAGCGAAACTTTGCTCAGCAATAAATCCACCGATTGCTTACCAAACCTCTCTGAAACGATGAAGCTCGTAATCAGGTTCGAATGACACTATAGTGGGTGAAACTATTAAGTTATTTTCGTTAAAACAACTGTTCCAACACCACTCATCCTCAAAGCAATCTTCTAACTTTTTGTGTAGAACAAAATGGGGAAGGATGGAAGACGGTCTCGAAAGTTCGTTTGCGGGTTGTGCGCGTCCGTGTTTGGATGCACGTGATCTCACACGTAGGTGTGATAAATCATGCATCACTTCCTATTTTCTGGGAGCATTCAAGCTTGAAATGATGTTTGTTTACCATGATGATGAAACCAAGTTCTCGATGGCGCTCAAAACCATGACACATTCGATGTGTGTTGGTCGCTATGCCGTATGAGCTTTGAACATACTGGAAGTAGTATTTGTACGCACCCAACTGCCATTGTGGTTGGTAGCAGTAGCCCACTTCGGTTAAATAACAAGACGTTCAAGACGTAATACGCTACTCATAAAGTTGCTGAAAACTCTTCGAAAGCCGACGACTAGTTTTGCCCTTCTTGGGGCTCATCAGGTAGACGCAGTCCCCAAGTTTCCGTCAGCATTGTGTTCTACCTGAACCCAAATTACACAGATGGGTTCCAGGTGAGTCTCCCAGAAAAACCAAATTGGTTTGCAGATGAGCGTATTTTGCTAACAAGACGTTCTCTTTCCGTCTCTCACCACACAGAGTGTAAAGTGCAGGCACAACTAATTCACCGTGAGCAGTGTGATTCAACATGCCAACAACGTCTGGTATGGAGACGTGAAGTTCGGGGAGAAGATGGAAACTGTCGGCTGCAACACCGTTTGGAGAGACGCGCGTGCTGTTGTCCGCAGCCGCGACAACTAGAACCACGTTGCAATGCTGCCAAGGGTCTGCTGGAAGTTGGATTTCGTACTTTCACGCTCCATGAGGGAGTGTGTGTTCCAAAGGATCAGTTTACGAACAAGGCAGTCGGTGAGTTGATGGATTGGCGTCTATATCACCGCGAAACCTCCAGCGCTGATGGTAACATCACTCTTTTTTTACTGAAGGTGGTAAACAGCCCCTTGTGCCTTGACAGCCGCTATGTTTTGCATCTTTCTGTCTCTGTCCAAACAGCTTGTGAACCGAACGAGCAAGTTACCCAACATCCACAAGCGAATGGATTTGTGCGCGTGGAGCGACACTTCAATGAATTGGATGGGTGTAACTGTGTGCGCAGGAAAGAAGTCACATTAAATAAATGGAGTGAGTGATATGTCGTGCCCGAAAAACATTCAAATATCTTTCAAATGAGTTCATATAAACAACCTTCAGTTTGTCCTCTGTCTGGGCGGAACAGGTGTAAATCCAGAAAAATGCACGAAGCGGTTGGAGCTGCTGATCTTCTGTGATTAGTTATTCAGGTAAAAGGACAATTTAGTTATTGAGAAATACATTCATTTCCAAATCAGTTTGGTTTTCACGAGAGACACAACTGAATCTCTCGTTTATGATATTCTACGACTGAATGTTGTGCCACAGGCCGCCTCATGATTCAGTTGGCACGATATTCGAGATATCGCAGTATATTTTCATAAAGGAAACTACTCATAAGGTTGCTGAAAACTCCTCGTCGAAGAGTAGTTTCCTTCAGGACAATTTAGTCATTTCGCTTCTATGATTCCTGCGGGAAGCTCAAGCTTTGTTCGTCCACTTTGTGTGCATATGAGTTAAGCGGAACCAATCAGATGCAATCGGGCAAAAATACATGTTTAGGCCTCTCGTCTACTGTGAACTTTGCACCAGTGTGAAAACAGGACAGACCGCTGAAACTACCAAACGGATGATAGGAGACAGGAAGCTACCTCTCGATGACCATGGCCAAATCTTGCTCAGTGAAACGAACTCGAGAAGAAATAAAACTTTGAGCTGTCATTCGGACAGTGAGTACTGGGCAAAGTTGTGCTCTACTCACCGCAGTGTTATTCAAGCTATCGAGTATGAGCAGACAGCGCTTGATCTGGATGTCACAGCTGATTCCTGTGAATATTTCGTTCCGATGAGCAGACATTAAGACAGAAACAGCGACGACTTAGCGTCACGTGGGCTGCATGATTCTCGTAACTTGCCAGCAAGTTTTGGCAATCTAGATTTTCGCTGAATAATATTTCGAGGCCCTTCAGATGCCATCAAAAGCCTGTTAGGCCTGTATCGCCTAAGAGAACTGAATGGAATGGTGCACTATGAACGTGAGGAAGCTTACGTTGGTTGAGGAGAGCGAGACGATTCCCTCTTTGTATGGGCCGTATCCGCACGGACCATAAGACGACTATTCTGTTGACGGTTTTTGCCGGTATTTCGAGCCCTACCTGGATCTCATTTGCCAATAAACTACTTTGTGTCAGAATAACAAAACGGTGATTTTGAGAAACTCTATGGCATACTGACTGTCCTTTCTAATAGGGTGGTTATCGTTGGACGGAGTAGTGGAATGGTCCACTGAGTCAAACCTGGGAATGTGCTGATGTGAGGCTATCACGAGGAGTAGTCACCACCTGAATTCAACTTAACCGCACCCAACTTCCCCGAAATAAATTATCGCAGCATTCACAAGCCCACGAAGACCAACGAACTCTACCAGTGGCACCCGCGGTGAATCATCGTTTGAAGTAACCTGAATCGGAAGAGTAAGGAACCAAACCCGATCGGAACTAATTTGAAACTCCCCCAACCCATCAACGCAGAATTTTGGCAAACACACCAATCGCTAAGAGCCGTCAGTTGACACTCAACACTGATCTACTTCACTAACATAAAGACGTCTTACCGATTGGTTCTCTGTCTGCCTTAAAACTTGGCCAACTTGGTGACCTGCTCACTTTGCCTGGTGAAGCTTTTGTGTCAAAAGCGAAACGTTGCCCAAACAGAAAATCTACCGATTGTTTACCAAGTCCTTCTGAAGCGATACATCTGGGGATGTTTCAGACAACAGTGTTGACTAATTTGGTGGCCTATGTGTCCAAATGTCACGAGTTCCATCGATTGTAAATCGACTTGTGTGAGGAGGAGACTGGGACGACCGCTTGGTTTACTATCAGCCTTTACTGCATGCAAGATCAAATTGATGTTCGGAACATACTAAACTTTGCCCAGCAAGTAACTATAAGTCAGTTAGGAACGAAATGTAGATCACCGGTTGACGATCCCGTCGTTTAGTGTAAATTATTTGGATTAACCAAACCTGCTTTTAACCAAACAGCTCTTTCAAGCGGTCTCCCTCCCGTGTTGTTACGACGCAATAGTTTCAGTTTTACCTAATACTGCAGCTGATCAGTTGTGCACATCCAGAAACGTATTGTGTTTTGAGCTCTGGTCATCTGATCGTGCATAGCTGACGTGTTTGCCACTACCGCATCAGTGTACGTTATATGCACGCAAACTGCCGTGTACACGAAGATGAAGGCTACCGTTTCGGAATGTTGATGGTCTAGAAGTGACCCCGCCTCCTCCACATCCGGTATTGTTCCTTCGGGTTTAAAGCAAATTCAGTTCGTCGCACGTGCTATTCAGCACAAGCCGCCTGTGGCACTGCCCATTGTCAGCCGGTGGTCGACCAGCTTGGTTCGATGTGACAGACAAATTCGGCAACGGATGCCGGTTTACCATGAGGAGGTGGATACCTTTGCACATCAGCCTTGCCCGTGATTTGCCAGCTAGTCGAAACGACGACCGTGTTCATTTGATGTGACCCAATTGGTATGCATTCAATGTCTTCAGAGTCAACCAACATTTTACGAACATTTAAGTGGTGGATCTCTGTCAGCGCACATTCGACAAATTCAACGAACAACTTTCTTTAATGAGATATTCTGTCCGCAGCTCCCCACTATCCTCATTGCGGGTCTGTTAAATAGGGAACCGTGATTTTTTAGTCCAGTTCACTTCCACCCTGAGATGTGTTCGAATCATGCTCTCCGAACTCAGTACGCTTTTGGTTTGACAAGCCCTGATTGGAGAAGAAACCGGTCAAGAGCCGAGTTCTCAACAAATCTGAAACAAAGGCCCGATCCCCCTACCTCACTGACCAATTCAGGCACCGAATCAACATTTTGTAGTTCTGGTAATGTCACTTGGTCTCAGAAACGTTTTGCTAAGTTTGCTGCGTTTTAAGACAATGGTGGCTTTTGCTTCAGTTAGATTTATCTTATATTTGCTCCCTGGACCGGTTTGTGATGCCTGGTTGGACAGCAATTTCGAGAAGTAACTTGCAGTTTATGTAGAATAGATGTCTATGTAATTAGTAGCAACTAGTCTCTTCGGTTTCCCGTTTCCAATCCTCTGCAGACTGTCCGGAGCCCATAACAAAGCAGCGGTGCACCAATCCCGAGCCAGGCCTGTACACAATTGAGACTGTATCAACCCGTTGGCATGTGCCCAAAGAGAGTCCAGTGTGTTCTCGCCTGGACACTGTGGTGGACTCTAACCCGATCGACTGCTCAGCAAAGCAACTGGTGCGGGCGAACGCATGCCAGCTGGAACCTCAGAGACATGCTACCGTTAGAGTAGATCATCTATTTACAAGTGTGAATGATGGCTGTCGTTGCGTGCGAAATCCCCCCACACTAAAAGTTCACGTTTGTCAATGTATGAAACCGGAAGATCACGTGATGTGTGACCGGTGAGTGCTTGGCCTTTGTTTTCTGGACACACTATCCGTCATTTAGGAATCAATAGTACAGTGGCAAGTATCTCGACAAATACGCTCATTTGCATATCAACTGAGCTTTCACGTGAGGACTGAATCTATTAACCCGATCGACTGCTCAGCAAAGCAACTGGTGCGGGCGAACGCATGCCAGCTGGAACCTCAGAGACATGCTACCGTTAGAGTAGATCATCTATTTACAAGTGTGAATGATGGCTGTCGTTGCGTGCGAAATCCCCCCACACTAAAAGTTCACGTTTGTCAATGTATGAAACCGGAAGATCACGTGATGTGTGACCGGTGAGTGCTTGGCCTTTGTTTTCTGGACACACTATCCGTCATTTAGGAATCAATAGTACAGTGGCAAGTATCTCGACAAATACGCTCATTTGCATATCAACTGAGCTTTCACGTGAGGCTCAACTGAATCTATCGTTTATGATATTTTTCAACTGAATATCCTGCTCAAAGGCTGCCTCATGTTTCAGTTGGTTTGGTATTCGAGATATCACAGTATGATTTCATAAAGGAGACTACTCACTGAAAGCTCTTCAACAGACCACGACTAGTTTCGCCCTTCTTGGGGCCCATTACCCAAGTTTTCGTCAACTTTATGTTCTGCTTGAACCCAGCTTGAACACATCTCGACAAATGCATTCATTTGATGAGCTGCAACAGGGACCAAACCGATCGTGGTCTGTCGAAAAATTTTCAGTAACGTTGTGAGTAGTTTCCTTCATGAAAATATACAGTGGCAAATACTTTCATAACAGGAACCTGAGCAATCACGAAGTTCGTTTTCAGGCCTATAGAAGGGTGGTTCCGACACTTTCCAAACGAAGGTTGTGCATCAATGTGTGAAATTGAGCTCACCTGGAGGTTGGCCTGAATGCATCCTGAGCGGGAAAAAATCTGAAGTGCAACAGACCAATACGCGAATTCGCTGTGTTCTTGTATTTCGTTCCAAGTACACGCCTAA
Source organism: Opisthorchis viverrini (assembly GCF_000715545.1). NCBI lineage: Eukaryota > Metazoa > Platyhelminthes > Trematoda > Opisthorchiida > Opisthorchiidae > Opisthorchis > Opisthorchis viverrini. Next base: position 890,041 of record NW_008751847.1, read on the forward strand.
GGGCTCACTTCCAACGTTCCGATGTCCATAAACACGCTCGGTGCCATTTCATTTTGTTTTAAACTCCGATGTACTCTTCCTAATGCACTACTCACAAGGTTGCTGAAAATTCGTCGACTGAAACATGAGGCGGCCTAGTGCAGCACATTCAGTTGCCTGAGAACATCACAAACGAGAGAATCAGCTGGGTTTTTAGGTGAGTCTTTCTCAAAACCAAATTAGTTTGCAAATGAGTGTATTCCAATGTACCCTGTTTAATGTACTGCAACTGAGTTTAGGGATATAAATGATCAGCTCTTACATTTTCCTAAAACTGTTCATAACTGCCACAGAGGGCTATTAGACTGTATGTATCTCTGAGCTCCATAAAAACTCGATTTGTCCATTTTCTTGACCAAATAAAACAATAAAACGAACTGTCTTTTCGGGATGTACTCAGTTTAGTCTTTCCCCACATACCAAGGTAAAAATTACGGTGTTGTACGTGTTATCGCTTGAAACTTCGATAGAAAACCTCCACTGGAAGACACCTTACATTTTAGGACGTTTTCGACTTTTTCGCTGATTCATGTTCAGAACTTCGATGTTAATCGATTTGCTCAAAAGATAGCTAGACCAAAACGCACTTTTATGAGCTCATACACTGTAGTGTACTGGCCAGAGGTGAAGTTCAGACGTGAAAATTCGGGTGCATCCGGATGCGCTGGTTTATGAGCTCATACACTGTAGTGTACTGGCCAGAGGTGAAGTTCAGACGTGAAAATTCGGGTGCATCCGGCATGCGCTGGTGCCGTAGCGGTAATATGCTCGCCTCCCACGTCAGGTTTTTGGAGTGCAGACCCTTGCACTGCCAAAGATACGCACTGCTGAGAGAAGCCCACCTCTGATGTGCACTTCGGAATGATTGCGCCAGGCCAGAAAGACGACTGTTCAAACGAGTGGTGTGAGTATGAATTCAGCACACTAGTTGCCAACCAGCCCAGTTCTTTCCAGACTAACGCTGACAGGTAGGCACATTAAGGGCTGTCGAGGAGTTTTCAGCAACCTTGTGAGTAGTTTCCTTTACATTAAGGTTTGCTTCTTCGACCGACCGTAGATGATCTGAAATGCGATAATGTGGGTTTGGTAGCGCATGTCATTTGTTCATTTGGTCCAGAATTGTCGTGCGGGGCGTTGTTCATGGGCTTTTTTAAAAGAGGAGAAATCCGTTTACTCTTTGAAGCCAAAAATATGTACAGTCCTTCGGAGCATCAAAGCTTTGCTCTTGGGGATGTCAACGATGAGCTTAGGCTAGCCGATGTTCTCGGCTTTGCCGGTCACTACTTGGGAGGACAAACTATTCGAATGAAAGCATGTTATTCATCAACACGATAAGTTGCAAAACAGCTGTGCCACCTAAGGAGAAGAATGTAAAAATGCAGCTTTTCTGTGGAGGAAAATGTTGGTAGTTCATGTAGCGTAGCTGGTCGTCAGTTTTTTATAAAGGAAAGTACTCGAAAGGTTGCTGAAAACTCTTCGACAGCCCACGACCGGTTTCGCCCTTCATGGGGCTCATCAGGCAGGTGCAGTCCCTGAGTTTCCGTCAACCTTAGGTTCTGCTTGAACCCAAATTGCACTGTTTTCGAGAAGTACACTCATTTGCAAATCAATTTGGTGTTCACGAGAGACTCAACTGAATCTCTCGTTTATGATATTCTAAGACTGAATGTGCTGCACACAGGCCGCCTCATGATTCAGTTGGCACGATATTCGAGATATCGCAGTTAGTTTATTCGGTGAGCTGGCTAATTCGATTGCAAACGCTTCATCAATAATCGAGATGACATCATCGGCGCGTTGTTAGGTAGCGTGGTGGTGCGTAGCAATCGCTACGCGTGCGAGTCCAACAGCGCTTTAGCATAGCGTGAGAGATTACCTCTGAGGTCACTTTTTGTCGTGTTGTTTCAGGGAACGCGGGCTTCTCACGCACATTCACACCAAATATGAATTGTCTGGAGACGGAACACGTTGCATCCCGCACAAAACAAAGCGCATTTGGAGGCCATCCTGCAGACCCACAGCTCCTCGTCATGTACGCACAACACCTTGTGACCCATCCACTGGTTTGATGTATCAAATCTTTGAAGAACTTAGTCAGAAGGATTGCCGATGTGTAAATTTGGAGAAGCGTGTGCCTGTGCGATGTCACTGCGCAAAACCAATTCAAGAATCAAGGTAACCTAGATTCCTAAACCGGTTTTGACACTTTTAATCAGTATTTTCTTTTTTGCTGACCCAATTTTTCGGATTTCATTTTTGGTTTGGTTCGAGATTAGTCGAACCCGAGAAATTCTGAATCAAGTGGACTTTTCTATTATTTTATTTTATTTATTACTTTTATTATTGCCCATAGGTGTCTGAGTCCGCAAATTCGAGAGATCCGTACAACAACTTTCCATCTAACACCGGAGGGGACCTGCGGAAAAACAGTGCTCACACATAAAGAGGAAGTCCGATGCCCGCTGCTACCGCAGTTACTCCAGTCTTCACCCATGTATCGCGTCCAACGTTCCCAAGATAAGCCAAACCTTATACAGCATGTTCACGCCTGTCATTCAGCTGGCCGTTGTTTGTACAAGGTTCGAGAGTTCCTGGTCATCCCGGATCAATCTTGTGCATGTCGTTGGAAACTTAGAGAACTGGTTCGAGCCTGTTGTTGCCCAACACACCCTCAACCGCAACCGTTGAGCAGTCGTTGTGATGCAAGCAAAGGATTGATTGTGTTCCGGAAGGTAGACTGGAACAAACACAACGGGGTCTGCCGACCGAACATACACGAGCGCGTTAAGCATATCGGTATGTCCCTCTTCTTTTCAGTATACCCCACTGCATTTCGATAAAAGTTGGGAAGACGGCAGGTTCATTCTTAACCCGGATCCACCAGAGTCCAGATAAGATGTAGGATCACGCCAAACCTTGTGTTTCTGACCTTTGTGGGCATCAAGGCACGGAAGGATGTTGAGCGCATCATGCTGCTTTGACATCAGCTTAGCCTTGTGTATGTATGTGGATGAGTTTGGCATTTTGGGCGAAATTATGACGAGTGCCACTGAGCAGTGTGAAAAGCAACTGATCCCGTCATTTAGAGTTATGTCTTCAAAGTGGACAATCCATTTGAACATTGTTGGGGAATTCCGCAATGTTACGGTGTACAAGTCATTTAATTCCAGGGGAAAACAAATTAAACTAGAATCGAACAAATTTGTGGAGTCTTCAGGCGTCAAAAGCAACACATCTAGAGGCCGAACCAAATCGTTTTCCAATGGATACTTCGTTCTGTAGGTGATATTAATCTACACCGAAAAACAGCCGAAACTGAGCCTGTCGAACTGATCATGTCGCTGGCCAGCCGCTCGTGGTCGAACGGTTCAGTCTGTAAGTAGTAGCTGGGAGGTTGCAGTTTCGAATCTTCTTGGTATCCAGTGAGACTTTTACTGTTACTGACCCTAAACAGAAGTACAGTACTCCTCCTTTTCTGGTGCAGATTGGTCACACTCACAGAGCACAGTATTCATTAAAGAATTCCCAAATTTCCTCGTAATATCAACAAAACTGAGATGGCCTGTCACACCCAGTTTATCTGAACTGATAAACGTTTTTCCATTTTGGCAGTCTGTGAACATGAAGAAACCATAAAGCCAATTGGACCTTGTCAAGATGGACGTCAGAAGAACTTGATCAGACGGTGGATACGTGTAGGCTGTAAATGCGTTTTGCATCAACAAGTTGTGGTGAAGCTTTGTGGTGAGTCGATAATTATGTTCAACAACAGTTTGCGAAGGTTTTCCTGAGGGAAAATAATTAAATATTTATCGATTAGCCCCTCAAAGTTTTTATCAAACCGATAAACGGTGCTTGTAATTTTAGTTGGCTATTGATTGATGGAATGACCTCAGTGATCCAGTAGTGCAAGTGAAGAAAGATCATTCGTCCAAGCAGTCGTTTATCTTGAAGGGAACTACTACTCACAAGGTTGCTGAACACTGTTGGACAGCCCACGACCGGTTCCCCTCTTTTTGAGACTTATCAGATCGTCAAGCTTCCGGCCTCATTGAACCCAAGTTGTGCGAAATGCTCGAAGTACGCTCATTTGCATATGGATTTAGTTTTCAAAGAAGACTCAACTGAATCCCAGAGATTAACCTGGAATTGAATTGAGTGTTGAGGTTCCCGATGCGGTGAGTTCCGCGTAGGTTTGACGATCCCGAACGTCAAAAGGGAGAGTTGGGTTCGAAACGCTACGGTACCATTTACACACCAGTGAGCGAACTTGGACAACAGACCTCACTTGTCCACATCCATGCCGGCAACAAATGCTCAAGTCAGTGTGGTGTCAAGGTCCGCAGACCAAACAGCGGCGAGCGGAATGTTTGCTCGGTAGTGTAGGTTACGGTCTCGTGATTCTGTTTAGTGGTGCGGCTACACGGAAATCACGACGGAACAAGTTGGGACAGGCTCATCAGACGGGGCACAAACGCGTTTGGGTAAGCAGGCTAGGTGAGCACATTAACACACACACACATGCTGGAGGCCAGTGTAGAACGCGACGGTCTCTGTAGCAAGCTGAGTGGCGGGCACGTGTGAGCAACACAAGTGGAGATCAAAAGTACACGGGTGGAGAAAGCAAATGGTTGGGGCAATTATTACGCGGTCAAGTTGGTTTCAGTAACGACCCTCCCATGAAAACCGAAGTGGTGCGTAAATGGGTTTATTACGCAATATACTGCTCATACGGTTACTGAAAATTCTTCAACATTTACCGGTTGGTTCGCCCTTATTCGTAAATGGGTTTATTACGCAATATACTGCTCATACGGTTACTGAAAATTCTTCAACAGTTCACGACCGGTTTCGCCCTTATTGGGGCTCCTCAGGTAGGCACGGTGTATTTCGCTAGTGTATTACGCGGTTATTAACCTGTTGCTTAATCATATATGACCGCAAGAAAAGAACATAAATTCGTCGTGCACTAATGATTGGTACTGTTGCTTAGCGCTTCCCTTAAAATACGCATATTCTGTTCGAGGCCTCACGCTGAATGGGCTTCTCCAGTCATTCTGCCTTCATTCATGTTCGGTTCTCTGCTGAGTAAGCTGCACAGACCTAGTCTAACGAAAGTGTCTATATTAGCTTCGAATGCAGGTCGCGTAGCTTCGAGTCCAACTAAGGCGATCCTAGGGTTCTGGTTCATCCCCACCATTTAGTGTGCTTTACAAGATAAGAAAACCGTGTTGCAAACAGCCTAGGTGCTGTTGAGTTTGACCTGTGACGGACTTGCGTGTTCGCAGGTTGCTGTTCTTGATGCTATGATATCAATGGTGGAATTCGTCCATGCGATTCACTGAACTGCCGTCTGTCATTCTCAGCGAAGATTGCACACTGGTTGTCTCGCGGGGGAATTCGATTAACACTTATTGTGGTATTTCCTGAATCTGGGTTTACTTTCTCTGGTAACCAAGGTCTATGTCACGCAAGAAGTTGTAATTCATCTGTATGTGTTCTGCTTACTCCCCCGAGGGATCACTGCAGAAAAAAATCGTTTGCCCCTTCTTTTGACAGTAAGTACTGTTGTGAACGCTTATTTGAAGTGAAACTCATTTGACCTTGTCGTGATAAACTCAAATATCCCACTGGTATGTTCCTCTTCTCCGGTTCAGTGTGTCATACTGTCAGTACGGCCGAAGTAGTATTCATGATCGATGGAGCGGCAGCTGGCCGACAGACTCAGTATCTGGAACGTGTCCAACAACTGCTTTTCAAAACGATCGAACAGTTTCTCTTATCACATGAAACCAAATCGCAGTCGAACAGCTTCCGCTTTGCGGTTATGACTTATGCGGATCGACCCGAAATTATTTTTAACCTACAAAACTATGAGGATCCAAACAGGATATTGGAACAAGTGCAGGAGTTGACTTTGCGAGGCGAGCGGGCCAACCTTGCACTGGCCCTCCACACAATGTTACGTGAAGTGAGTCAAAATATTGGTTGATGGTGTCTTTAAAGTGGATGATTCGGCCGACTCCCAATCGGGAAGCTCACGATCAAGCGCTAACAAATAGAAAAGCACCAAGGATAGTGATTGTAAATACGATCTGTCATTTACTAAATACGTTTTCCCCTTAGGGATATATTAGGTCACCTTTTTTTCTGGAATCGGGTCAAATTAAAATTCAGCATAGATAGCAGACAAGAAGCTAAAGTGACGCTCTTTATTTGTGGATCCTGTTGGATCAACCGACTTATGTAGACTGTGTTCATAGAAGTTCAACACCTTCGGACAAGATCTCCGAATGTATGCTTTTTTGCCCCCGGTGTATGTAGTTAAGGTTTCTCCTTTTCGTCGATTCTAACAGATTAGCTTTTGTTCAGCGCCCGGTGCAGTCAAACCAGGAATACGAAAAGAATTTCTATATCAGGATCGATAAAAATTCAGCGGGATATGTGACCTGAAAGTCAGAGTAAACATAATTCATCCACTACTACTTGTGTAAGAGTGATTCGCACTGAGTATTGTCTCTTTGGATGTCTTCTGGTAACAGATAGAACTATCCACGACCACGAGGTTGGCGCACCTTTACTTTAAGCAGGAACAAATCAAACAGACGATTCTTTCGTAATTTTAGTACTTTACTCACTCACTCACTCACTCACTCACTCACTCACTCACTCACTCACTCACTCACTCACTCACTCACTCACTCACTCACTCACTCACTCACTCACTCACTCACTCACTCACTCACTCACTCACTCACTCACTCACTCACTCACTCACTCACTCACTCACTCACTCACTCACTCACTCACTCACTCACTCACTCACTCACTCACTCACTCACTCACTCACTCACTCACTCACTCACTTTACTGACTAACTGCTATTTCAGCTAACCGGCTGCGAAGTAAACTTTTGTCAATCCACATTAATTTTGATAAAAAAAGTCTCACTACATCTATCCGGAACCATGGGACTCAGCGACCTCGTCTTGATGGAATTTCTATCATCCAAATCGATGAAATGAACTTGTTGGTTGTTGATCAGGTGGCATAGCAACTGACTTGCAAACGTTTCGTCACCATACGAGGATACATCATCAGTGCGCCGTTGGGTGGCCGCACAGAGAGCTTACTCGAAAATTTTCCTTCCTCCACCGCGTCACATAATCAATCCTGTTAAGTCGTTGTTAAGATCAATGGCTTTCAAGTCGTACTGTATTCTAACATGGCTCCTTTGTTTGTGGTGCTTAACAGATCGTGACAGGTTAGAAACAGCCTCTTGATTCCCTCAAACTTACTGGATAGTTCATCGCATAAGCTGTACCAATAGGTTCTTTCAAGACTTCTCACAACTGTCACAGACCAAAGAGGATATTATCTGGTCCAACTCACAGGTGCTACCTCTCAAACGACCGGATATACCTGTTCTGCTGTACATTGTAACTGATGGGCGGGATCAAGATGAGGACACCGTCAGACTTATTGGACAAGTACACCGAGCTCAGATCCAGGTTACTGTTGTTGCGATGGGTGCAGAACCGCATGGGATGAACCATTTGGGCGCACTAGTGACACCACCGAAAGCCGTCCATTTGCTGCGAATTTCGAACACAGACAATGTAAACCAGTATTTGACAAGAATATCGGAAACGCTTTGCAGCCGAGGTGAGTGAAGAAATTGGTAAACTTTCATCTGAGAGCTTATCATACTACCTTTCAATTGCTCGTAACTGAACGGTTACGCCTTCGACCAGTGGCCGGATGATTGTGGGTTTGAAATTCTCTGAGTCTTATGAGAGGACACTGCTGATGTTTGGAACAGATATACAGTGCTCTTCGACTCTTCATTTTAGATTGGCTGCACCGACAGAGACGGAATCTCATCTAAAAACTTTCTTAAATGATTATTGAGATCACAGTTGAAGAAAAATGAGTTTGAATGGTCGCAAGGCTGATTTGCTCTTTGCAGTCCTTCTTCGCCAAGCTCCCAATATTTATGTTCCCCATTAGCTTGCGCAGCTATACTTTTCCTCTGAGGTTTTGTGCGATGCTCATGCGACAAACAGGAACATCGGACTGAACATCCAGCACTGATCAAGTCGGCTGGTCATAAAAAATCTCACAGCTTGGTTCCCTAACTGCCTTAAAATCCAACCAGCCTACTCACTTACTCACTTGGCCTGACGAAGCTTTTGTGTCAAAAGCGAAACGTTGCCCAGCAATAAATCCACCGATTGTTTACCAAACCTCTCTGAAAAAAGACCTGATAAGTTTTCAGTCTTGCCATTTTTTCCGATCAACTGTTGTTAGATTGTACATACAAATTCCAAAACCGACCAAAATTCCCCTCAGTGTTGTTTGCAACCACCGTGAATGGCCTTCTCAATATCGACGGCGGCTTGAATGACTTTTCGTATCTTTAAACATCGGACCGTGTCTATTCGCAATGCACTACTCCTAAGGTTGCTGAAAATTCGCCTGGAAACATCACAAACGAGAGATTTTCAGCTGGGTTCTAGGTGTGTCTGTCGGAAAACCAAATTGGTTTGCAAGTGAGTGTATTTCGCTACTCGGGCTGTGTTGTTTTCTTCTTTTATTTACACAGCGTGCCCAGCAAACTATGTAAAGGCATCCGACTGTTCTCGAGAGACCGGCTGCGTTGGACGATCGTACATACACACTTACCAATTTGACGGGTATAAAGGACACTGTGTTGGGGAAACGAAAGTGCGAACACGACGCTGCTGTAAGTTTAACCGATCATCTGTTCCAGTTTATTTATACGACTGTGGTGTTCGTGCGCTGCAGGTCCGGCAGATGCGGTAAACAACAGATGGTTCCCAGAGTCTAATAGTATAGCCTTCTCTTAATGAATGTAGCCCCATTGCGGATGTCTGACCTGCAGCCAGCTCCAGCTGAACGGAGACAGCAAAGCCTAAGCTATTCGTATCAGTGGCAGCAGCCAATTACCTTGTCTTAACTTTCAAGTGACACATGGATCTCTAATGGCGATGGAAAATCCATTTCGTTGCTTTTCACTAAATCGTGCTGTGTCCGTTTGACGCGCTCATGAGACGTTTAAGGAAAACTGAAAACTGTACCGGGCTTAATGAGTATCTATGTGGACCGAAACTGTTAAAAATGAGCATTGACTCGTTCAGCTCTAACACCCTTTCGGTGCCTAGCTGCCATGCCACCCGGAAGAAGCACGAGACCCGGGATACTGTCAGGTTGTCCAAGCCTAGACAGGGGAAGTCGAGTGGGCAGAGGTCGGGCCCGAACCACGAACCTTCCGGTCAGTAAATCCGCACCACTTGGGCCATCTCGCCCAACGATTGATATGATGTGGTTGATTGGCACAAGATCTATCGAAAATCTGCGCTTGCTGACCAAGAACGGCGTCGTCGGTTTCATCAACTGGTCCACGAAGGGCAAAAGGCATATTATGGATTGATTGAATCGATATCTTCAGACGGCAATCCGACATGGATTTGGGGATATCCGTCCGATTGGATTAGGACTGACCTTTTCCCGGCACACTTGTTTTTGTCCAGTGTATGTGATGTCATTGGTCTTATCCTCTTGGAAAGTATGTCACAACCCATCTGTTGACATCCACTGCGTCCACAGTGGAGTTTAATCGATCAAAGAAAATTCAGTTGTAAACGCAAATAGCCACCAAGTTTGCTACCCAGTGGCTGACAAGGGACATTTCCATTCAGCTAGGAAAAAATATGTGGATGGAAATGGAATGCATGTGAGCGAATTCAGGGGTTTTAGAGAGGTTAATGAACATACTGGTTTTGATGAAAACAGTATAAATGTATTTTCACAAATCGTCCCATCATCTCCCAATCTTACCATATATACTACCACACTGAGAGGCAGGTGTCTGACTTCCTAGGATTCTTAGTTCCACAAAGCGAAAAAATACTACTGGTGTTGAATTCCCTGAGATTTATCCTTTGAATTTTCTTGGGGGGGGGTGTCAATATGAACTGCTCTTTTTTGGGGGTTCGTTATTCCTGCGTTGACCGCTAACATGTCTATCCTTTTACTCTCAGGTTGCATGCAACAAGCTCCACCACCAGTCCGTCAATGTGAACAGAATAGACTGTTCCAGATAATCTCCAATTGGCAACTGACCAAAGATGGGACATAATTTTCTTGGGGGGGGGGTGTCAATATGAACTGCTCTTTTTTGGGGGTTCGTTATTCCTGCGTTGACCGCTAACATGTCTATCCTTTTACTCTCAGGTTGCATGCAACAAGCTCCACCACCAGTCCGTCAATGTGAACAGAATAGACTGTTCCAGATAATCTCCAATTGGCAACTGACCAAAGATGGGACATGTAGCAAATTTGTCATCAAGCGAGACGCGACTCCATTGCTCCTTCAACGTAAGTTTCCAAACAACCGAGTTTCAACTTGCCCTTGTGTCAGACTGTTCTCCGTTATGTGCTGCTATTGAACTATCCTGTGTATCTACTTGCCTTGTGAGAAGCTAGAGTGCTGCATACCGTAAAACGCATGGTTAAGCGCATAAACTGACGAGTAGTTGAACGTAGGGATCACTAGTCTCCTGAACTAACTAATTTAATCTGAGTAGATTTTTCTGACTTGCTTGCGTCTCTGTTTTTAACACGGTAATCGCTTCACTGTAGCGTGGAATACTTCAACTTCTCGTAGCTACGCATTCGTTTTCTCTGAGGAGCCTCTGATTGGAACGGGGTTGCCTATATCAGAACTTCTGTTTCCAACCCATAAATTTGGGTAAATTCATATAAAAAGTAATGTTTGATGGATTATTGTGTTATCAGCGATCTAGTGAAAGTGCTTGCCCCTCGATACCCCGGAACACCATAAAAAATTCCGTCTGTCTTTGTCTTATTAGAACTGGCTTTGTGCTTTGTGAATGTGACTTCTCTGGATGCTTATCTGGTCATAAGAACTATCTTTCTGGAATTCATTTGCAGAATGTTCTCCACCCGTTGATGTGCGTGTGGGACAGTGTAACGCGGAAGGCTACGCCGTAGAGCTAACGGTGCGCCGCTTCTTGGATAATTGTGAGTGTAAGGTAAGCACGCTTGACAGAACGGACCAGTATTCCATAAAATTGCTCGTCTTCTGTACCATGAATTAACCATTGTTCTGCACAACATATCTTCAACGGACTGAGAGTTTCTACTCAAACCTAGCCCTGTCCCAGTCCTTACCGGATCCTAAGAGGACGCGACCATACAGGCTGTCACGTGTTCAATTTCATTTGCACATGATTTTGAGCAGGAAAACTGTAACAGGTTGGACGTTGCCGTGAAGACACTGTCTCAAATACAGACAAACTAGCAAAGGGGTGTTCTTGCAGTTCTTAGAATAATAACAATTAGTGGCATCATTATTCAGTAGATTGGCTATTTTTGAATCTTTTGCATATCTTTTTCTGTCGTAACGGGAACCTCTCTAGAACCGTCTCCAATGCACCAAAGGTTTGAGGTTCCCATTTTGAACAAAACTCTAATAGGCACAAAACCGAGGCGCTCAGTATTCGCACAATGGAAGTGGATTTCTGAAAGTTATGACTGATGGACTAAAGCGATCGGGCAAATGAATTGAGAGTACCAGTCCAAACTTTTAGGCCCCATTTAGGCACGCCGGAGTCTCAGCGATGCTAAGAAATTATCCCACAGGACTTTTCAGCAAGAGGCATCGTTGCTTCAGTGAACAATGAAATCTGGTGAGCTGCAAAAATATAAAGGTAGATTAGGACGGTTTTTGGGTTAGCGCACAGACGCAACAAAATGCAACATTTTAGCATAGAAAGTTTTACTCCACTTGTAAAAGTTTTGCAGCTGAGAGCATTGTGCGGATAATGGACACTCAAAACTGGTGAACTTACTTGGTGGTTGAGTGGTTTTATCTCGTTCATCTATCTCCCGCCATGGAAACAAAATAAAACTAAATGGAAGGGCAGATGCTTTCATTTACACACAAATCCAGTTCTAATCGGAGACTCAGCTGAATTCAGCTTAATCACGCGTTTACGGTTGTTCACTTCAACGGAATCTGTCCAATTCGGTTCCAAGTAGAACTTGAAGTTGACGGAAACTCGGGGACTGCGCCTACCTGAGGCTAAAGCAGTCTGTCCAATTCGGTTCCAAGTAGAACTTGAAGTTGACGGAAACTCGGGGACTGCGCCTACCTGAGGGCTAAAGCAGTCGTGGGCCGTTGAAGAGTTATATGTACATATAAAACAGTACTTCTGTTGAACTTTCCCTTTTCTTTTCTGTTGTTGGCTACCCAATTTCAACTGCACACTAGGAACAATAGTGCTATATTGTTGTCTGGTGTGACTGTTGGTTTGTATGTCTTGTTTGCACACCGTCCGATATACCCTCATCAATGCTTGTCGAACCTTGTTGTGTCCCGCAGGAAAGCAAATCCAGACGGATTGTGCGTTGCCGCTGCAGTCCGGTACATGAAACAAAGCGGTGTTTGACAGATGAGATTCAAATTCGGGAAATTACATCGCAAGAACTCATAAACGGTGAATGTCATCCACGGAAACTGGTGAAGAAAACTAAATTGAGTGAGTTACCGTGTCTGTCGATGCCTAATATGGTGCGATGTTTTGCATGAACCAATGCATATGGGTTACAATTTTGAGTAGGTTTCGCAACCCGGATGTTCGCCTTTTTGAGCTGTCGCTTACTGACAATAAGATGCGCAATTGTATGTGTTCAGAAGGCTTCGCGCAGAAAAACTGATTCGTGCTGCTTTCTGACACCGTGATCTACTTCTGACTTGAATCTGGCATTCAGAGGACAGTTCCGATTTCCAAAAGCCTCAACTTCGACACTGTCAGCTGATGAATTAGCACAATAGCTCGATTACAATGTTAGTCGTTTTCGGAACTCCAGGGGGGGGGCAAGATGGCTCAAGTGGTTAGAGCGCGAATTTACCGACCGGAGGGTCCGTGGTTCGAATCTGACCTCTGCCTCTCCACTTCCCTTGCCTAGGCTTGGGCAACCTGACCGTATCCCAGCTCTCGTGCTTTCTTCGGGTGGCATAACAACTAGGCACCGGAAGGGTGTTACAGCTGAACGATTTTCTTTCGGAACTACAGGTTGATGTAACATTCCCTTTGGTATTATCCCTCCTACCATCCTTAGATGACCATGACTGCTGTTGACAAGGCCACTCATCCAAACCGGACGTGACTCAGTTAAACTCACATTGGTTCTGGTAACCCTGATGTAGCCTTTTAAGATGGTTCGGAATAAACGTTTATGTTAAAAATTTTCACATGTAGTTGGCAACTTAAAACTATGTTTTGAAGCCTCACGTGGTGATAATTTGGGTGAATTACAAATTCTATCAAATCTCTCAGAAAGGAATACTCTTTGGGTAAACCAGTGCTGCGTGGCTACTGTACCGGGATGCTGTGCATACGTGTAAAGTACCACACCAAAAAAATAAATCGTTTAGCTGTAACATCCCTGCGGGACCTAGCTACCATACCACCCGAAGGAAGCACGTGACCTACGATACTATCAGGTTACCCGAGCCCAGACAGGGCTGAGCGAGGATTCGAACCACGGACCATCCGATCACACCTGTTCCACAGAAATGAATGCCTCAGGAATCGTCAGATGCGTTTGAATGTTCAACGACTTCACCATCCACTTTCACATTTTTCAATGCTTCTCATTACGCAGTCACATCTGTATTTGTGGTCACTAGGATTTTAAAGCCACTTTTGGTTTGTGGATTTCGAACACCCGTACCCTCCCACATTCAAGTTTTAGCTGCCACAAACTTTCTCTGCAAACGGTGTCTTTTTTGACTTCCCCGAATTCATTGCCACTGTGAAACGGGCGAAGGCAGTGCACAGAGCGTGATATTCTGTTTGGTTATCTTGGCTAGTACGTTACAGATTGATATGGTATTCAGCAGAGATTGGATGCGCGGTTATGAGAACTCACGGGTACATATGTGATGAAGGGGGAAAAGGGAACATAAATCAGTGGATCATAAACCTAAAGGAACTACGTCACTATCAAACAGATTCGTATAGATCAACTCAAGTTCAAGGGTTTCTTTTGAGTGTATGGTTTCGGGGCACGCATTCGGATTCAAATAGCCTCTGTAACGGACAGTTAGCGGTTTAGGGTCAATCTGTAAGGTGTGCGCTATGTCTCTGATACGATCGATGTCGGCCAAATGCTCTTGCACTTAGGATCGGTTTTTTTCTAGTCATCGGATTGTATTCTCTTATTCTCTCTGGTAAACTACTTGCCGTATATTTGACAGATGACGCCCGTAAACACGGATATTGTGTAGCAGTTGTGTACGTGACACCCACTTGGTATGTTCAAGGAACACATGGCAATCTCCTGGTCTAAACCACCAACTCCTACGTGGATTAATCGTCAGAATTGAAGCAGGCCATTCGAAGAGTACACTAACTAATTTGTTTTAAAAGAAGACTAAATCGAATCCCAACTGGATGTCTCGTTTAGCGTATTTTTCTATTGCATGTGCTGCACAAAGGCTATCTCATGCTACAGTCTAAGCGATATTCGAGGTATCGCAGTACAGTTCGGTAACAACGCCGTGTCCAGATAGAACACACTACTCCTAAACCCCTTCAACAGCCGATGACCGGTTTCGCCAGTTGTCAGAGTCTTCAGCGGCATTTAAGTAGTATGTTTAGTCTGAGATTTGGGGATATGTCAGGTTTGTTTCTTCATCTGATCGCACAACTAAAGGCTTTCTGTGAACTTCTCATGCCAGACAACCTTCAGTTTGAGGTCGTGGATCCTGAAGCACACCAAAGCGTGTTCGGCCCTTCTCCTCAAACCAACTTCTCAAACCTTTATGGTGGGCACTCTAAGGCTGTCCCAACTAACTGCATTTTGCTACTGTATACTTTCAATGTGTAGCCAAGTGCCAACCTGATACAGTGTAAAGCGAAATGCGGTCACCCGTATAAGCTTGAGCGTGACTGTCCTAATTAGGCCTCCGAGTTTCCATTGAAATCAACCGGCGGCCATTGTGTGCATTGTCCTGTCTGTCAGACAGCGAGTCGGTGATTGTGAATGCTGTAGAACACAAGCATCCCTGGGAGGGGACTTTGTAAGGCACAAGATGGGCAACCAAGCTCTGTCGATTCCATTCAGCTGTACAGTCGGCCAAGGCAGCTGGATAGATGGCTTATGTTATGGCCTTGCCTCATGCCCCAGCGAATACGCTTTTGACGTTCGCGAAAAGCAGATGGGTGCATTTTCTGTTGACTACCTTGCTGAGGAATGACCTCAAGTGAAGAGAGCTTGGTTAGGCGGTAGAACGAGAGAAGACGCACTGAACTAGGTTAGGATGATCGATTGACATTTGTGATGAACGCGTTTTGGTGAGCTTCACTGCCCGCGGGTTAAAAGTGCGGTTTCCTGGGAGCGACAACTCCGCAGGCCCCCAGCAAGCAAGCGAGACAACCAGTCGACCTGGTGTGTGTTCAAGTCACCGTAAAAGAATTCAGCCTACTTTCATGGGAATAGTAGCAGTGTGTTTAAAGTTAAAAAAATTCAAATTCAAGGAAAGCCCACCTCGCCGTTTCCGTATTACAGCTGGGCTCAGAGACACAAAGTACCGTGATGGCCGTGGGGCTTGTTTTTGATGCCCATCTACCATATCCTTTACTTCAGTCTACTCGATACCCGATTGTACAAAGCGGGCTCTAAAGAGCCTGTTCTCTAACACCAGTCTGAAACACTGAAGTTAAATAAGTGTTCCATTTGCGGCTTGGTCCCTCACTTTTGTCAAATACTATGTTGCACCGAAGGAATTCTCGTTACCGGCTCCTGGGATGACGAAAGTAATGGACAAAATATGGATGAATGACCTGCACTCAGACGAAGTAGTGACTGTTTATTTTCCTCTGTTCCGGTCCGTGAGATCTCTCGGAGATTTATTAATAAACGAATAAGCAGTTGTTCGTGAATACTGAGTACCGTCCTTTCATTGGTCTACTGTAGAGTGGTTTCACTGTACTGCCAATTAGTGGTATCTTCTGCTGCTAGGATCGAGAACCGTAGATCTTATGACATTCAAAGAATGTAGACAAGAGCTTGCACACTGGTTTATTTATCACTGTGAGATTAACCTCTGTTTGAAATTAGGAATAACCACTGGTGAAGTTTTGTGGATATTGAGTTAGTAATTCGAAAAATTTCGAACTTCGAACAAGCAGACGTCGCTCCACTTCGCGAGAACTATGGAGACTGGACCTCTTTTCTTTCTGGGGAACGACTTTCCTTTAGCTCCATTTTGGAAGGGACTACGAAACTTCCACCTACTGATCACCTGCTCGTCTTTCTTTCTGCCATTTCAGAGTGTCCTCCACCGTTGGTATACAAGTCCGATTGTGACTCGATGACCTGCCAGCGTCGCGTCACCATCGTGGAACACGTACCCGAACAGTGTATTTGCAAGCGCTTCGCAAGGGTAGCACATGAAACATGCTGTAAGTTTGGGTCCCATTGTAACCACCATGATTTTTTTATTTTGACCACACTTTCCACTCTTTGGATTTTGTCCTAATGTGGGGAGTAAGTGAAAATAGGAGCCACATTGCCTGCACCCTCAGGCACGTGCAATAAGGACGACGTAGAGGTATTCCAATAGAGGTGTTCCAGTTCAATCGAATGAGGATGAATCGAAAAACCGATGCTCCAAAGAGAGTCTCGATGTGAATGCTATGCACCTGTGGGTCTTACACGTATTGAATGGATCATATTTTTTCCTGGTGGCCTTGACGAGTATGAGTGTTGAGGTTCCCGATACGTGTAGGCTTGACGACCCCGAACATCAAAAGGAAGAGTTGAGTTCGAAGGCCTGCAGTACTCTTTACACACCAGTGAACAAACTTGTAGAACAAACCTCACTTGTCCACGTTCATGACGTCAACAAATGCGCAAGTCTGTCACCGATCGGCACAGTGCAGTGTGAAGGTCCTCAGACTAAACAACGGCGAGCGGATTGTTGGCTCGGTAGTGTAGGTAGGTTTCGGTCGTCCCTTTGGAGGGCAGTCTCGTGATTCTGTTTGGCGGTGCGATGACTCGGAAGCCACGACGGAACAAGTCAGGACAGGTTTAGCGGATGGGACACGAACAGGTGTGCACATTCACACACGCACACACACAGAGATACATGCTAGTATGCCAGTGTCAACGCGACGTTCTTTGTGGCAAGCTGGGGATGGTGGTCACGTACGAGCAGGACAAGTGGAGATCAAAGTACACCGGCGGAGTAATCAAATGATTGGGACAATTATCACGTCAACGTGCGCGGATCTATTTCACCCGCATTCGGTTCGCTTCCATCCGGTCAACATCCTCAGTTTGAGATGCTCATTATAAATGAGATTAGGTCATTCGTTCCCGTACTCAACATTGAGTTGGTCGACTGCTTTCAGTCATGCTACCCACTTTGAATCGCTGTTCTTTACCACTCTGATAAATCACACTGGCAGGCATCCAAGATTCTGAACCAATGCGACTTCACTTGAAGTCGTATTGACTCAGCACTGATCTATCGAACGATGTTGTCGTAACTACGGTTGCTTCCGTTCAACTACTAACATGACCTTTTCTTTCCAAACATTCTACAGGCTGCAAAGGTCAGAAAACGATTCGCTACGAAGGATGCAGGTATAATGCACTGAAAACTTTTGTCGAAGAAAGCATTGAGCCCAAGCTGACTGACGGCGCTTGTGTTAAACGGACTCGCCACCGTTTTGAGCCTGTTGGTGAGTCACGTGCAATCATCTCCCAACACGTACATCCGGATGTCCATTTTAATAAAAATGCGGATCTTTGGGTTGTTGACAGATGTTGGTCCGGGGAGAGATCAGTCGATTTCAGTCATATCAGATAATATTTTGCATTCCGTACGCACGCATTTAGACGGTTTTGGCGAACGATCGACAGCAAGAAGGGTTTCTCATTCTCGGAATCAACTAAAACAAGAATCGATTCAAGGCCGTAATACAGGTTTCACAAGCCTCGATTTGAGTTAGAATGGCAAGGACGAAGAGGCAGAGGATGGAAATGGAAAAAACTTTTTCATACGAACTGAAAATAGGCGACTGAATTTTAGTTTAGAGAACATGATGCAGGAATTCAGTGACCGAAGATGTGATGAAATGGACAAACTGACTGGGTGTTTGCAGGACCAGGCTGATAATTAGCTGTCTTTCTTCGCGCAGCACCCGTCTGAGAACCTGATGGCCACAGTGAACAAGGTGCTCAAGAGTAGGACGATATGATTGGGAGGGGAACACGCAAACTCAATGTGTCCGGGTAGCCTGATGCCACTAAGGAGTAAATTCTGAGTCTGGATTTGTCCGGCTTGTTTAGTGGTGCTTGAGTTGCTTGGAAGCCACCTGTACGTTTGCTCGCATCCGAAACTTGCGTCATTAAGACTTGCCATTTAGCTCTTGAAATGCCATGGAGTACACAGCATTTCTTTGGTTGGCAGAACCGCTACTCTGTCTATCTTGAGGGTCCACTTGGGGGACCAGTGGAGAATAATTAATACTTGGTAATTGCGGGATTTTCTGGATTCGTACGTGCAGTAACCTCGCTTTCTTGGCAGGGCACCAGCATTCGGATTAGTTCGGAATGATAAATCTGGGGCGGAATAAGTGTGATTCAAAACAGGACCAACTGGCTACAACTGAAACACTGGCGGTAGCTTAGGGAATCCATTCGAACAGCCCATGAACGCAGCGAAATACACTGATTTACATACCGATTTGGTGTACGCGGCAGACCCAACTCTCTCGTTCACCAACTGGCTACAACTGAAACACTGACGGTAGCTTAGGGAATCCATTCGAACAGCCCATGAACGCAGCGAAATACACTGATTTACATACCGATTTGGTGTACGCGGCAGACCCAACTAAATCTCTCGTTCATGATGTTTCTAAGCCACTGAATGAGCTGCACCAATCCGCCCTATGCTTCAGTTGTACAATACTCTAGTATCACAGTACGTTGTACATGCGTAACACACTATTCATAAGATTTCTGGAAACCTTACAACAGCCCACGACCGGTTTCACCTTTCTTGGGCTCACCAGGTAAACGTACTCCCCGGGTTTCCGTTAACCTTATGTGCCAATTGAACCCAAAATGCACCAAATTAGCTAAATAAACTCATTCGCACGTCAGTTTGGTTTCCAGAGGAGAACAAACTGAAGATCTCGCTTTCAGCAACCTTATGAGCAGTGTCGTCTATACATTTCTTGGGCTCACCAGGTAAACGTACTCCCCGGGTTTCCGTTAACCTTATGTGCCAATTGAACCCAAAATGCACCAAATTAGCTAAATAAACTCATTCGCACGTCAGTTTGGTTTCCAGAGGAGAACAAACTGAAGATCTCGCTTTCAGCAACCTTATGAGCAGTGTGTTACGTCTATACAGCTTATGAATGAATTTGGCTGACGATTGTCGGCATATTGTAGACAAGCACCACCTCTCTCTCCCACTTTCTTTTTGTTCTTTTTATTAGTAGAAGACCTTATTTAAACAAGCTGGGATGCTTTGCAGCAGCTAAGCTTCAGTGTTCTCATGTTGTCGTGGGTGTCAGTGATGAGGGAGATGATAATACGTAGTACAGTGATGGTGAACCACTCGCTGTATGCGGCAAGTAAGGTACCCAGCCTGAGGACACTACGCAATGGCTGATGCGGCACAACAGAACGATTAAGTCCTCACTTGAAACTTAGGGCCCAAAGGCCTGATTGCAAGATAGCGGTGTTTGGTGGTGGTTTGCTTGGAGGAGTTCCATCTCCCGATCACCAACCTGAAGGGTCAAGAGACTTTATTAGTCAGGACTCCAACCAC
Organism: Opisthorchis viverrini; assembly: GCF_000715545.1. Taxonomy (NCBI): domain Eukaryota; kingdom Metazoa; phylum Platyhelminthes; class Trematoda; order Opisthorchiida; family Opisthorchiidae; genus Opisthorchis; species Opisthorchis viverrini. Next base: position 909,989 of record NW_008751847.1, read on the forward strand.
TGACAGACCCGTACAAGCAATTCTGACATGGACAACCAATGCAGTATAGCTCAGTGCGTCAATGAGGTGCACACAGTCCCACTACAATAAAGTCCTGTCTCTTAGTGGTACACTTGACAAGAACAAATTCACATTGAGCTGATGAACTAGTGCGCAAATTCTGTGAAATTCATCCTCTTTTGGTTGTTTTTGATGGTGGACACTTGTAAAGTATTTTTTGTTTGTCTGATAGTCAATTTTGATTCAACATCAGAGGTTGCCACTCGAGTCACAAATATCGTTTCCATCATAATCTTAAGTCATAAACGAGCGATTCAGCTAATTTTGTGCAATTTGAATTCAAGTAGAACACAAGGTTGACGGAAACTTGGGGACTGCGCCTACCTGATGAGCCCTAAAAAGGGCTAAACCGGTCGTGGGCTGTTAACGGATTTTCAGCAACCCTATGAGTAGCGTATTATGTCTGAACTATGTTTCCAATCCTGTTGAGGTAATTTTGTGAAAAAACGCAGCTGAAATTTTTTTCTACAAACTTGGTTTCGGGAAGTGTTTGAATGGAATACGGTGACGTTGAAGCCACTTGGTAAGCAACCTCGCATGAGAGTATATCTTCGAAAGGCACACTGCGGAACGTTGTGCTAAGGGGTTTTTGTTCGCTGATTATTGATTATTGATAGCCCAATCAGGTGTCACCATAACTTCTATGACACCCCTTACTGATTACAGGCGATTTTAAAGAAATAACCTAAGGAGCACTTTATTGTAACGATTTTAAGTCGCTGCCATTCGTGTTGTTTCCCAAGTTGGGAAGCGTGATTAAATATCCACATATGACGACAAGTACGAGCTTATTGGTGGCTAAAACGTATGTAACTAAATCGGCATGTGTATCGATTTCTTGAATGGAATTAGACGTTTTGTCGTTAAGTCTAATAGGCCTAGATATACAGACATTTATTGGCTTTTCCGGGATTTTTTCCTGTGAATCGGTTCAATGACACTACATTTTTAGTGACCCCATATGGAGTTGAGTAATAAGAAGTCATTCAAGTAACTACTCTGCTCCCTCATAGGCAACCAGATGTTTTTGTGTGTAAAGACTCCCCTTGTACGGACGTTATACGCTGCTCATAAGGTTTCTGAAAATTTTTCGACAGCCCACGACCGGTTTTGCCCTTCTTGGGGCTCATCAGGCAGGCGCAGTCCCCGAGTTTTCCGTCAACCTTTCGTTTTACTTGAACCCAAATTGTATTTTATGTAAACCGGTCAGGGTGTAAAGTTCTCCTTCATTCACGAGGGGTCTATTCAACAGGTTGCTCAAGATAACTGATATTGAATTACTGTGGACCAACCATATCAACTGAACACAATAGCATCCTCAGGTTAAGACCATAACTTCACTTCAAAGTTTATCGTTTCGTATGTCCTTCCCACCACTAAGTGCGTCGTTCCTTTGATACGTTTCCCAAATTACTTGAGAAAAACCAGTACGGGCACCAAAATAGTTCACAAAGTGAGGTGAAACAGCAAAGGATTTGTTTTTCACGTAGGTGGTCCGCAATCACAATGACGCCTGTAGTGACCTTTGCCATGGAGACATCCCCACAAAACCCACTTGGTTTCACCCTGCCTGGAACTGCTTCGAATTCTAACGCTTGGGAACCTGTCGTAGCCATCGTTTTCGAAAAAGTTTGTTGACAATCGGTCGTAGCCACATTTCATCAAATATTTTATTTTCATCGGCCTAAGAGGATAAGTACAAGTTAGGTGGACCATACATAAGGTCAGGTATCAATGTGCTTCTTCATTTTTCCAGATCACATGTCCTTCTAACAGTTTGTCGGTTTTGTACGTTGAACATTCACCTGCAGTTGCAGTCTCTCGAGTCCATCTCAGTAAGGGCAAATCTTTCGGGAAATCCATCCTATGAGGTTTGCAAGTCTGGTCTTATGTAAATAAATTTCGAACTATTACCGCACCAAAAGTCGCACTGCAGTTCAACCTGGACCCTCAAAATTTCTATTCAAACGGGAAATTCGAGGGGGTGCGGGGCACAATACAAACTGTCTTACTTTCGCTCGCTGTTGGCCAGTTGCTGGCTTTGCAAGCAAGTTCGTTGACTTTAACGGCGAGTCCAAATTTATGAGCATTCTAGTAAGGAGGAAGATCGATGTGGGCAAATTACAAATCTTCTTGTCTATGAAACCAGATTTGTCTGCATTGAATAGCAGGTCTGTAGCTCGATTAATTAGCCAATTGTACGATTCGGTGCCTACGCATGCTTAGGTGGAACAGCACTGATGTAACCGTAGAAAACCTCAGAGTTCCGCAATGAGTGGTATTTGGTGATGAACCAATGGTGATAATTCAGTTCGCGTTTGGAAAGTTTTCCGGATTCTGATGGATCTGAGGTACTGGCGAGCTAGTGGTGGGAGAAATATAACCGAACCAACTCATATTGCTGATTGTTAAAGTGGATAAGAACACGAAACCACTCAGAGCTTGATTTTGTCACCGAGGCTATGCATGGTTGTTTTTGACAGTATAGTTGATTAGAGGTAGAATTTCAACACAAATACCTTTCTGTCAATTCCCTCGGATGGATTTTCGTGCTTATTCTCGGCGATCGCTTCAACACCTGTTATGGTCAGTATAACCTTAATTGTGAGACGCCATGTGGTGAGCCCTCAAAGCTCTCTAAGAATAGAATTTTTGTAGGTTTCAAATCATTCCGCTGTTCATCATTCTGTTTCATCACTGTTCTTGAGTTTGGGTTTTGCACATGTTTCTAGCTCGTTGTTAGCATACGGGATATCGAAATTCGGTGTCCAAGAGCCTTAAAATTGCTTTTGAGCAGTGGCTGTTTCGCTTTTCCAAATGAGACAAGACATTCTGTTCATGACCCTTGATTTTACTTAAAAATGACTTTGTAGGTACTCGTAAGCGTTTTGCCCGTTAGGAGCATGCGAACTCAGTCTGTTAAATGAGACGCCAACTCTTTTGTTTGTAGCCTGCGCCCGAAATCCTACAACTGTTCGTCACCAGTGCCGTCATGTTTCTACCATGGAAAGCGGTTTGCGACAGAAAATCACAGCAGATCCCGCACTTATCTTCCGTCAAGTCGAACAATTTTGGTGGCAAATGGATTCATGCGAATGCCGACAAATGCGTCGCGCCCATTTTGAAGCATGTGGGTGTGACCAATCAGCTGTGCCGGCGGAATCTCAGTTCGTTCATCGATGCAATCAGCAGAATGGTGTCCTGATCACGTACAAACAAACTTTGAAGCTTGAGGTTGATGGGACTAGACAGTCATCGGATCAGACGTTGATGATTCCTGATTTGTCCCACGCTAAGTGTCGACCTGAGCACACGATTGTGTCCGCTCGAAAAATTGGTAAGTAGTTCAGTTTGTCAGCAGTATAAATTGCGTCCATAAATTTTTGTAACCTAATCAACTGAATATCACCTTGATACAAGGCGGAACTCTAAGTGGACCCATTGATAAATTACAGTTATGAGCATTGATGAACTTGGCCGTAATTTTTGCGGGCGTATTACTTTGGCCCTTAAATGCCTCTTTAGATTTCTTTTATCCCACCTTGCAAGACCCATACCATTTGTCGAAGTAAATTATATACAGTCGGAAATTTGAAGTACCAAAGTTGTAGTTTCACTAAGCCCTACGTCATTGTTCCTTCTGCGAGGTTGTGTCACCGTTGAGCTATGGACGGGAATACCCAACGTCAGTTATCAGTGTAAAGTTCATCCGAATTTTTCATTGAAGATATGCCAGCTATGCCCGCAACTAATGCAAAAGGTGCATGTGCGAAAAGTTAAGCCCCGCCACTTTTTGCCGGCTCCAGTTTAATGTTCACTCACAACCCTGACCTGTTTTTGATTAAAACAATTCCTTATCCGCATCTAGGCTCATTTTGTGCAAAAATGTTCTCCGTTCGGACGTAAAACCTTAATGAACTTTCTGGCGCTTCCAACTCTCGCTCATGTCAAGGAGGTGACAATGCGCTTTTTTAAGGCCGCGGAATGATCCATCAGCAGTGTTTATGCAACGATGGCCACCAAATGATACTTTCAACTGTTTCTGACAGGTGGGGGTGTAATGCTCGACAATGTCGGTAAGAAATCGGTCTTCGAGAGGGAACTTGGCTGAAGCGGTCTAGGATAAAGCTTAGGACAGAAATTCTATTCATTTTTAATGGTCCAGAAGTTTGGCAAAAATCATTCTGCTCAGACGAATTAACTATTAGCCACACGACCGCTCTTAACTGGAAAAACTTTCTCCGCGAAGTTTGCGCCTGGCGGCTTTTGCAGATTCTAACAGTTATCGGTCGCCCAGGTCTACACGTCAAGATCGATGAAACGCTAATATCTCGCCGTAAAAACCATGCAGGGCGAGGCATAGTTACCGAAAAACGGACCTTTTGATGCAAATTATTAATGACATGTCCCTATTTCACCCTCTTCAATAAAAACTAACAGTACAAATATCATATCCTCTTCTTTTAATGTTTTTGGGTGGCGGGGGTTAATTTTTTGGCTAGGCCTATCTGAAAAAGACCCATGATACGGTAAAGTGAGTTTAGAAACCCAAGAGTTTTCAGCAACCTAGTAACTAGTGCGTTACCGCGAAATCCGTTAATTACAACAATAATACCATATCCTGACTGTGATCCACGGCTACCTTAAACGTAATACCTGTTCTGTAGGTGGCTAGGGGAAATGCTTACTCGTTTGTTCCAACTTGTTTAAATATTTTTCAACTTGATCGGATGACATCCACATCTGGTACTTTGTAAATCTCCCTCAGGAAGGTTACTAATGGTTTTAACAATATCCGTTAGCTAACCAATAAGGCGGAAGAATGGTTAACCAAGTGATGTTTAAGCAGAAGCCCAGCTAGTGGGTCGCTGATGACGATTTGCATGCCCGTTTCTGTTGCTCGTATCAGTCATTGAGTTAAGTCACGTGCTTCAAAGTCCTTGTCCATGTCAAATGACCTATTTCTCTAGAATGCGCTACAATCATTAAACATCACTTTGTTGATTTTCTCTTAACAGTCTGTCCTGAAGCCAAAGTATTCCACACTGCATGTGAGACGGCGGCCGATGGACGTGAATACAGGGCTGTACACCTGCATCGCTGGAACCGCCAAGGATGCGCATGTCAGAATCTACCACCAGAACTAGTCGAGAGACAGCTGTGCTCGTGCAGGCCAGAACGCGTCTCTAAACAATGTGTTACCAGCCGTCCTGGTGGACCGGAGAACCGACTGCTAGTAAAGCATATTAGGGAAGAGATAGTTGTCACGCAAGACCCATCGGGAAAACGTATCCGCCTTTGTAAACTGGCTCCAATCGAAGAGAAGGTGCATCTTATTTGTAAGTTTTACGGGTCCATCCAGTCATGTCTCAGAGCTTCATTTTAGGATTCATCCAAGTGTAACGCTACTGTTTTAGGGAGACATTACTCGATGTAGACTGAAAGTATTGGGACTTCCACTGACTTCCATTTAAACGAGGCTTAACTAAAGACTGTTTGACGTTAAACTAATAATAGGGTAGTGTTATAGGAATCGAGGACACCATCTACAAACCGCTCGCGAACGTTTCTCTGGTAAAGCCACTCTTCACACGCTATTAATAAGAGAACCAGCTCCAAACGTAACTGGACTACACAGCTGCTAATGGAATAAACTTTTTCGTTGCCCCTGATAAATATGTTCCATTTTTAGCCTCACTTTTTGGCCCGCCTGGAACTTTCCACGTGAGCTTTATAGACAGACTGATTTCGGCTGCACATGACACGCCTGTGCGCATCAGTGATCAACAGATCAGCTGATTCGCACGTTGATTGGCTTTCCGGTTTGACTAAACGGATCAATCAGGCTATCAAGCGGCTATCCAGACTCGGGTTCATGGCATTAAGAAGACATTGGGAAATTGGTCGTCCACAACAGTTGTGCAAAAAACCAGTCCAGCATCTTTCCAGAAGAGCTTGGTAAACAATCGGCATCCGTTTCTCGACGCAGATCTGGCTATCCCAGTAGGGGAACTTTTGTCTTATCGCCTACGATTTTAATTGCCACATACAGTAGCCTCTGCTTCGTTTAACGCAAGAAGACCGAATTATTTACCATTCTATTCGCATCATAATAGTTTTTTCTTATTCGCGAGATAAGTATTTCCTGAAACCAAAGGGATAAACTAACATTTGGAAGCATGTTCATTCTTAGAAGCTATCGAATTTACTTTCTGCACGGCGAACTGGCCCAAACTACCGTGCTATGAATAGAAAAATCCTTTTTCAGACTTCTAAATAAGCATTGTTGTTTAGGCACGAACAGAGAACTTAAGCAAGCTTGATGATCCAGATTTCAAAAATGATGCAAATCGATCCGCGGAGAGTAACGCAACACAGGCGTGTTTTTTCCTACTACTTGCTTGACTCGAAAGTAGCATACTGAGATACGTTTCGGCTTTGATTATGTATAAAATGTGTAGCAAAGTACACTCACTTGCAAACAAAGTTGGATTTGCGGAAGACTCACCTGGAACCTAGCTGAATCTCTCGTTTATGAAGTAACATTATGATGGAAACATAGTTTCATTACTCAGATGGGTTCCAGGTGAGTCTCTCGCGGAGCCAAGTTTGTTTGCAAGTGAGTATGTTTCGCTTACTTCATGCAATTCGATTTCAAGTAGGACATAAGGTTGACAGGTTGACAGGACAAGTTGACAGTACCTACCTGATAAGCTCCGAGGAGGGAGAAACCGGTCGTGGGCTGTCGAAGAACTCTTCAACAACCTTACGAGTAGTGTAATACGCATTTACGATATCTAGTTATAACGAAAGTGTCCACGCCACTAGTAGATTCGAAGAAACCGTAGAAATCTCTTAGCAAGATCAGAAGACGTGTATTAAGAATTGGTGGCTTCATTTACACTCAAATCCATCATTTTCACCGTCCGGTTAGTGCGAAGTAACACCCACATCTTCGGTGTAGTTAGTAACACTCAACCGATGCTTCGCTATAACTTGCTCCGTTTACTTGAGCACGACTAGCAGCCAACATTTCAGTTTCACTGACATTGGTCGAACAGGCCGATATCTCACCTGCGAAAAGAGATATTGACGTGGTTAGGTTAAAGAAGCAGACAGGAAAGGTCAAGTTGGACTGAGTGCATCCGAATTTCGATGGGACTGATGGCTCCTCGACTGGTCCGTTCGTCTTCAATTGCGGAAAGCGACCATTGACCGAACTAATTGTTCTGCCATACCACGTACCAACTGAAGATGAAGTGTGGAACACAAATCCGAACTGTGACACAAAATTACAGGCTGACATCCAATGGTGATAAAATTCCACTCTGATTGCAACGAAAGTGAAAGACTAGTATAAGTTCACAGACATCGTGGCTTTGTGACGACACGGGTCTGCTAGAGAACGGTCTCTCAAAGTGTACTCAATAGGCTGGAGTGAAATCGGTTTAAAACGAAGCCGGTTTATGAGTGAAAAGGCATGCTCCTCCTGTATTATTTTAATGTCATCAAGTACAACACAGTACTTCCTCAAGAAAGTGAGACTTTTTGTAATGAATCTCATTCAAATGTTACAGAGTTTTGTGTACGGCATTCACAAGTATCACGTTATTCATCCCTCCAATATCAGGATCAGCGCCCACAGATCTCATTGCTTTGGGTCTATATAGACGAGAAGGACTTGCATGCAACTCCATATTCGGTTCTGCGTGAACCGTTTATGGAGTAAAGCAGTGGTTCACTGTTGGCCAACCGATCCGACACAAATACCAGCCCATTATGA